>NW_023494791.1:42588335-42873335 GCF_904425465.1 Colossoma macropomum
TTTAACTAGAGACATTTGTAACGATCCACTTCACCATGAAACGGCTAAACAGGTTAAAAGAAGGTCGCTCCAGAACTCCTTTGCTCTCTTATTTCCCAAACTCTCTTAAAATTAAACTTCACATTCACCAAAAATTACAATTTTTTAAAGATCGTCTTCGTCTTTATTTCCGTCTGTTTGACTGAGCGGCGCAATGAAAAGTTACTTTCTATTAATGAGGCTAATGGCTGGATCAATGCTAAACTAGGACGCAATTTAAAATAATTATCTCCAGGAAAAGAAATGACCGGAAGTGCCCGTACAGAGAGAAATGAAGCAGCCCCTGTCCTGTTCAGCCTAAACTATTATTCCCCGCTAACAGTTCAGGCGTCTGAGACGGAGAGTGTTTATGTTGTACAGAGAGGCTGCATGTGTGGAGCAGGCCTGCACTCTCAGAGCCCCGCACGAGCCCAGCACGAGCCCTGCACGTCTAACACTGTCAGCCAGGAGACGCGGGGTTATTACACAGCAATGATGAACCACAGTTATTAATCAGCGCCTGTGTTGTGGATTCTTTAGAGAATTAGACACAAGTTGTGTTGACTAGCATTGTAATAATATAATAGCAATTAAGGTGAAATAAACTAGTATTTTTGTGAAGTAATAAGCCAATGAATGATTTATCTTATCTCACGGTTTTAGAGAAGTAAACAAAATGTGTTGTTTGTATTTGGTGTTTGTTGTTAGCAGCAACTTTTTTGTCTTTAGTAGCCTACATGCTAGGACGGATTAACAAATACATGTGTGTTGTCATACTACATTATTTGCATACATGCAAAATTATATATATATATATATATATATATATATATATATATATATATATATATATATATATACATGATATTGTTATATGTTATGTATATGACAACATACAGTATACACACATACACGTGTGTGTGTGTATATATATATATATATATACACACACACACGTATTTTATACTAGATTATATGTTGCATGCATGCAAAATTATGTATCAATAATATATATATATATATATATATATATAATTTTGCATTCGTGCAACATATACATTGTGTATACATACGTACATATATGTACATAAATATGTATGTCTATATATACATACATACTTTTGCACGCAACATATGATCTATTATGATAACACGTGTATTTTGTTATATGTAAGACACTATAAATATATATTACATTTGCAAATAATGTTCAAAGTTTATCATTTCGAGAAATTAAACATAATCATGCTTTTATATGTCCTCGTTTTGTTTACCTCTTGAAAGCGTATCAGCATGATTGATTGGCTGACGATCGATTGTGCTACTTTTGTTATATTTTTTGTATTTAAAAATGAAATAATAGTGTTTTAGCCCGTCCAAACTGTGGGGCCTGTTGGCCTGGCTGCACTGTAACAACACTGACATTGTTTTCTACAGAACCCAGTTAACTGAGCTTTACTGACTGACTTCTGCTCTGATAGGCGATGCAGGCTGTATTCAGCGCTGATAGCGTTAGTGTTTAATGTACTCTGAGCTGAACTCGAGCTGACTGAGGCAGAACTGATGGTGCTGTGTTCGCTGTCCTGCGCAGGGAACGAAACGAGTCCGGAAAGCTTCCTTTTGCACAATGCACTGGCCAGAAAGCCCAAGAGGATCCGCACGGCGTTTTCTCCCTCCCAGCTCCTGCGGCTCGAGCACGCTTTCGAGAAGAACCACTACGTGGTGGGAGCGGAGCGCAAGCAGCTAGCCCACAGCCTCAGCCTCACAGAAACTCAGGTAGGAGCACGCACGCCCGCCCGCCTCCCCGCACGCGCTCCAAGCGCACGGTGCACCTGCGTGCGCGGGCTTCATACCCAACATAGGGTTTAACATAATCTTTTGTTTTTTTTTCTGTCCTATTTTAAATTTTAGAACATATTTTACTACATTTTTTTAATTATTTAGAAAACAATTTATGCAATTGAAGTAAATTAAGTGTCGCGTGCGATAACGTTTGTTATAAATCCAGATTATATGTCTGATATGTGATTAGAAATTTGCGTATTTGTGTGTTTTTTAAAACCGACAAATTAGCGTTTTTACGGCTTTTATCTTTTTTGTTGTTGTTTGTTAATTTGGGTCTAATTAGTGTGCACTCTCTCTATGGCCTCCTGCACTTGTCAACAATTCACGCGCACTCTGCTTATTTGTTCATGCTATGGTTTTAAAGTTGTACAGCATTTAAAGGACTATTTCTTATTTTAAAAAATTATTTTTATTTGTTTACATTTTATTTTTCACTTCGCCCTCAGTCTTAAAGTACAATATCTGAGACGTTAGGCGCGTGAAGCATTTCTAAAGGGGAATCAGATCAGGCTGGAGGATCTGTCGCGCGCACGTAAAATGTCTTGGCAATTAAGCAGTTAAAAAGGGGCTTAAAAGGACGCTTAAAAAGAAAGAGGCGGGTTGGTGAATTTCCCCTCGCCATATTTAAGATCTGGCCCTTTTTTTTCGAACCGGACGTTTTTCAGAGAAAGGGAGACGAACTGGGAGCCCACTTCAATGCTTCAATTAGCCCACTGAAAGCACATTAAATGCTGCACACCCCCCAACACCACCCTCCCCTTACTCGGCCAACTTGTCTAATGTGAATGATAAAAGATAATGAACTGAGCTGTAGGGTGAATCCGCGCGCACAATGCGTTGTGATAGAAAAGTTGCTCCTGCGCTTGTGTGTGATACTAATAGGGGGGAATTGTAGCCTCCACGCCGGGAGTCGGTGGGAGCCACAGTGCACTCAGATCTTTCTTTTCTTCTTTTTTTTTATGAAGACTCAGTTCTTTCCTTCTCTTTAACGCATAGATTATTTAATGTTTCCAGTTTAATAGACTGGAGCAGCTAAACGGGCCGCTTTATAACCTCTTTATATTCTTATTTTCGAAGCGTTTGCTGTAAAGAGTGTAAAAGGCTGAATCAAAAGAAGACTATTTACTCTCTCGGATAGATTGCCTTCTCTTTTTTTGTATAAGCCTATTCAGTTCTCCGTCACTGATACCAGCTGAGAGGCCAGCTCTCTCTCTCTCTCTCTCTCTCTCTCTCTCTCTCTCTCTCTCTCTCTTTTCCCTTTCTTTCTTTTTTCTTTGTTTCATTCAGAGACCAAACATGAAACCTACTACTGTGAATCAGTTTGCGTTTGTACGTGTTGCTCATTTCCCGTTTGTTCCTCTCCTTCCTTGCAGGTAAAAGTTTGGTTTCAGAACCGAAGGACGAAGTTTAAGCGTCAGAAGCTCGAAGAGGAGGGCTCGGACTCCCAGCAGAAGAAGAAGGGCACCCATCACGTAAACCGATGGAGGCTAGCCACCAAGCAAGGCAGCCCGGAGGAAATAGACGTCACCTCGGACGATTAAAACTGAAAAAAACAAGACAAAACTCTTTTTTATGTTTAAAAAAAAAAACAGAAGACTGTCTGAAACCCGGGACAGGAGCTTGCAACGGCTTGAAGGATGACACGGATGAGGGGATGCTGTGCATGTGCGCTGGGAGAGAGAGAGAGAAAAGAGAGTGAGGGTAAAGCCAATGGTCACATTTCCATTCTTTTTGGAGATCGGCAGCTTTGAGGGGGAGAAAATTCCTGTTGGTGGCACTGCTGTCACTACACGAGGGGACTGTCAATACTTTGTCCACGTTGCCAAAAACGAGATGATTGACAGGTATTACATGTTCACCCCTCCTACACCCCCACCCCACCGTCCCATCACCACTAACCCCCCCCCCACTCTGCCCACCACCACCACACCTCCAAACACAAAAACAAACTCCAATGCATAAGACATTTGCACTTCTGAGATGAGAATTTTATTTTGGCAAAACGTGAACGTTCCTCTCCGAGATACCAAAACACGCGACTGTTTTAATGTACAAAACTTGAATTGCATGGTAGAGCAATGGATTTTCTTTTGGGGGGTTATAGGTGATTTTAATTTGACCTCAGTGCAAAGTATAACTTTCGATTCTATTTTTTTTTCGACCAGAGAAATGAAAACAAATGTTGTGTGCTTCTTCCGTTTTTCCTTTTTCTACGAAAGTGTGGAGTCTTTGAATTTATAATTATCGTGTTCAAGTGGTTGTGACGAAAAAAAAAGATGAAGTAGCAGTGCTGCGTTATAGTGTTTTTAAAGAAGCATAAAAAAGACGAAAAAAAAACTTTGAAAACTTTACAAAAGTTTGCCACAGGATAAAAAAAAAAGTACTTATGACGATATGAAAAATATCGGTGACATTCCTTGAAAGCTGAAGCTTTACCATTACTCCCTATTCTCACCCCTCATTTAAAGAGTTGCCACGAAGGACTAAATGCAAGAATTGGCAGCAAAAAAAAACAAAAAACAAAAAAAAAACCTTCAAGCACTGAGCGTGTATTCCATGTACAGAGATCCTAAACAAACAAACATAAAAGCTAATGCTTCTGTTAAATTCTCTTTTACCAGAATGTAAATAATTTTTTTGTGTTTTGTGTTAAGTTTGCTACAATTTTAACACAAAAAAGCATATACTTCCAAGAAGTATATAATTGTCAATATTTTGTCAATAAAGTTTTATCATGTTGCTGAGAATAAAAAAATCAGACTCAGGATTTGTGAGCAGGAATCACTTTCATTTTTTCATTTTTCATTTTTTCATTTTTTGAGGTGTGTGTGGGGGGGGAGGTTGTGCTGTACTGGCAGGTGCGTTTGAGCCTTTGATTGGAGTCATGCATGCATATCAACACAAACATGCTATTTTAAAAAAGGTTAAAAAAAATGTTCAGAAAATTAGCGCTTAATAGTGATCGCCGGTTAAACTGTTTTCATGGCGCTCGTTCGAAAGGAACGCGCCCTGAAAGAAAGAGAAAAAAGACCAGTTTGGAGCGAAATGCTTGTTTTTTTCCTGCCTCGTTTGCCTCCTCAGCGCTGATAGACGGCATTAATCAGTTTTATTTCCATTGACAGGGAAGCAGCAAAGCAGCAGTCTGCTGTGTTCGGCCTACAAAGAGTCCTGCAAGCTTTTTTGTGCAAGTGCAAATCAGTTTAGGCAATTATCATACGAGTAATATAGAGGTGGGGGGAGAAAAAGAGGGGGGATGCATTGCCCAGTGGTCCACTTTAATCTGTTAATCCGTGGATCCAAAGGGGCCTGGTTGGACATAATTTAGTACAATCTGACTACCCCTCACATGGCGATAAGGGAAGGTTGCAATGTGCGGCGAAAGAAGAGCTTTGTTTCAAATCGTGTCCTCAACAACCTGCACGCCACAATTTCACAAACGAGAAAAAAAAAGCGCGTGAAAAGACCTAAGAAAAAAAAACTCGTTCAGGAAAGAAAAAAAAAAATAAGCGTAAAAATTTCTTGCTGGAGCAGAAAATCGTGCTAAAAACGGTTATTATAGAATTCGTGTTAATACAACCTTGAATCCTGAAACTAGACGTAAAAACACATCGTTGTTATTATTATAATAAAAAAGTTCCCTTTTAAAAAAAATAACGCCACATACAACCACAGTGTATAAGAAGTTTTTTAAAATCATTAATATTTTATATATATTTATAAAAACGTTCTGTGGACTAAAAACGGGCAATAAAAAAATCTTCAGAGAATACCATTAGCTTTGAAAACCCCCTAAAAGCTTTATTACACACCCAGCTTTGAAATAGAGGGATTAGAAGGCTGAAAGGGTCCCACAATAGTTAGAAGAAAAGGTTTCATGCTAATGAGGTTAATGCCCTTTGTATCTCCGGACTCCACAACTTCATTACTCCCTATCTGGAGCAACACGGAGCGGCTCAGAGCCCACAATCCACTCGAGCTGTTCCCCTAGCCTGCCTAAAGAAGGGGATTTGATAGCCGTCCTGTTCAAACTAGATAATTATATCTTTTCAAGTTGGAATTAAGATAAAGAAAAGTGCAGTGGAGGCGGTGAGCCTTGATCCGCTGCAAACAAATTTGGCGCACTTTCTGCGTCAAAAGACAAGACGCCCCTCGGCGCGACCACCACCACCACCACCACCAGCACCACTCCTCCTTCCCTTCCAACCTACCCCTATAATCATTACTGCTGCCCCCCCTTTTTTTTTATTAAATTTACACTGGCAGTTTAAAAGCGTCCAGTGTTTTACATTCTATGCAGGAAATTAGCTGCAATTGAACATTTTTGGCGCTGCTTCTGTGTTATTGGAGTTCAGTCTTCTCCCAAAGCTGCTGCAGAAACTGCTGAGGGTAAAAATACTTACCTGTACTGCAAACGCTATTTCATTTCAAATGCACAAAAACACCACCTCCCCATTGGACACTATGCTGGGACCACTATGAGTTTGACCTTACTGGCTATGAATTGATGAACACGCCACGCTGAGACCCTCCTGACCCTCTAAGTCAACCTCAGGCTGGGGGAACTGAGCCGAGGGTCAACTTGAAGCCCAGCGTTACCCCACTTGTGGAGCACGTTCTTAAAAATCAAGTTGCTCCAAAGCGTTCTTTAGAGCGGTTTTTGTAGATGTTCGGGCGTCAGAAGAACTTGTGAGGTTTTTTCCTAGAACCAGATATTAACCATTTAGGAACCTGTATTTTTAAACGCTCAGTCAGTGTAGCTTCCACAGTACCTGCAGTGGCTGATAGAGCGCATACAGGCCTGGAGGGCGACGAGAGAGAAAGAGAGAGAGAGAGAGAGAGAGATGTAGAGGTACAGGTAGAGGTAGAGGTGTAAAAGCTGCTCCCTTTTCCAGGAGCTATGCTCAATAATTGCCCGTCATTTCAAACGGCCTCCTATCGAATAACCTCAGTGACCCAAAACCTCTAATCTGCAATTACCAGCTTTAATTACATCCGCTGATCCCGCTAATATGAAAGGCAGTTTTCACGGGACTCGGCGCGCGGGATAAAGCCACGCTTTGACCCTCACTACCTGCAAAAAAACATCGCGCCAATACGGAGATTAAAAAACAAGCTCCGCCGCCTGAAATGACGAAATGACAGCGGTTAATTCTGACCAAGCGGCCAAGTGGAGGGAGGACGAGTGGACGCCGCACCTGAGTGACCATCAGAGCCGCTGCACTTTGTTGAAGTTATTGAGTAATTAGAGCTGACACTCGCTGGATTTACCTCACATCGGCCTTGAACTTCGCAGCTCCGTGACCGTTCGGGCTTCTGTCTCTTCCGTTCGTCGCTTTCTTTCAATTTCACATTTTTTAATAGTGTAAAAATCATTTTGATGTTTTGCTAAAATCGCAACTTTTCCCTTTTCGCTCAAACTCCACTCTCCTCGGTGCTGTTTGATCGGACAAGTTTCATTTTTTGTCGTTAACTTACTTTTGGCGGTCAAGGCAACCCAGATTACCTACTGCTTAAATATACACCATTTTTAAATTTCATTTTCTTCTTTTTCCTTTTTTGATTTTTTTAATTTTCAGTTTTTGTGACATTTATTGAATGACCAGTTGAATGACGATCAACTTGCTCCTTCACGGTTTTTTGCGAATCGCTTTCTGGAACTGTTCCACACTCTTCAAAAATGGTTCTTCAGAGGTTCTTTAGTCAAGGCAGAGGTTCTTCACAGAACACTCTAAAGAGAATGCATTCATGATTCTCTGCATGCATCTTCTCTCTGGTGGAAAGCCAGCTATCTATTATATAGTGATAGTTATAGGGAGAACCCTTTGCTACATAGCACCAAAAAGGGTTCCACTATTGTTGAGAACAAAAGAACTATCTTTTCAGTACTTGATAGAACCCTTTGTGCTAAGAGTGCAGGGAAGCAGAGAAAACAGGCTCGACCAAATGTATATATAACTAATAAATAACATGTAAATATTTACTAATACGGTAATATTACTCTTCTTCAAATACGTCGTACGTTTATTTATTTATTTTCACGAAACTTCCTACTAGAGAGTATCTAATTAACCATGTCCTCACAATTGGTGGATTTGCTGAAGAATCCTTCTCTTTTAGCTAAAAACGGTTTAAATGCCTTAAATTTCCATTTTTAGTGACCTCTGGTTACTGACACCATCCAAAGCTACTGCAACGTCACAGTCTTTCACATACAACCTTAAAGAGTCTTATTTCCGACGATGACTCGAGAAACGCGCTGTTAGACTCGTTTCACCGCGCTTTCAACACGCCGTTTTCTATTAATGGGTATATTAATTACAATATGAAAAAATAATAGCCGCAGCATTAGGGGATTATGGGACTGCAAGGTTCATAACAACAACAAACGCAGTGAAACCCCAGGTGACACTATTTGGAAAGGGTACATACTATTAATCAAGTGGAGGGCTGGGTGTAAAGACTGGCGTCACCGACTGGTTAAAATGCTGTGAAAAGGGTAAAATATTTGACGTTGCGAGATGTTGGAATATGTGACTATGGAGAAGGTGAACTATCTGTTTGTGGAGATGGTCGAATGTCTTTGTGACTTTGCGGCCTTGGGGTGTTACTGTGATATTGTGAGTGCAGTACATTTTAAATACCAAACAGCAATTAGGCAGAAAATTAGAGTGCAGTGAGAGAGAAAAATGAGGCCAGCTGAAATGATGTACTGTGTGTCAGAGAATCCACTCCTGAATAAGACATGACTTTTTCCCTCACGCGTAATAGTCGGTGTGAAGCTGCTGCCATGCAGGACCTACAGAGGTTGTTTGTCAGGGGTCTGTTAGCTTAAAATGGATCGCAGATTCAGCAGGCAAGCGGCCACTGTGGTGGGCTAGTGTGAATTAGAACATGTATCTGCTGCAGTTTTGCTGGGTCATTGAATGCAGTGGGATTTATTTTGGTTCATTTTAATGTCAGCATCACAAGATGTGTTAAAAGTAATGATACTAGTCTGTCACAGTAAAGTGGTAAAGTGCTCTTAAAATTCAAGGTTCCTAAATGGTTCTTGACTTCTAGGAAAAAAAGGTTGACCTTTACATTAAATGGAAGTTCTTAGGACTCTAAAAAAATTCTTATCACTACAAAAATTACTTCCTAAGGGCCCATATAACATTTTGTTTTGTTTTGTAAAATTTGTCCGCTTATACCATTTGTGTGATTTTATGCGCCAGTCATAAATTATTTATACATAACTGTTTTCCAAGCTCTCTTTATAGCTTATAAGTAAACAGGCTGTTTTTGCTACTGTGTCTTTAAGACGGATACATGTAAATGAGCTTTGTTCTGATTGGCTGTCCTGTATTGTGCCCCATTCCACAAGAAATTAAGGTTGAAACATTCCTTATAACTTCAGTGTGAATAGACAGGTTTGTGTTAATGAGCTATATATATATATATATATATATATATATATATTTCTATCATCTGAACAAAAGCTTGTATCTCCAAAATGGTAACTTTACAGGAGAAGGAAAAATCATACTTTACTTTTAATGTAAATCAATGGAACCAGAATTTTTTCCAAGTAATTTGGACCATTTCCTTTGGTCTATTCATCATGAAATTTACATACAATGTAAAGAACATTGGGTGCTTTCAAATTATGTCAGAAACGGAAAAATTACAAAAATGGAGATTTGAGGTTTTGTTCCGACAGCAGCAATATGTGTGATGATATATATATATATATATATATATATATATATATATATATATACACATACACACATGCGCGCATACATAGATAGTGTACTTTACCATGCTACACTGAAACTTTTTTATATAAGAAAAGTGAGAAAAATTCAGTTTTCCATTATAGAACCATACATTGAATAGTTTTTAGGCAAAAGTAGTTCTTCTATGGCACCACCCCAAAGAACCCTTTTTTGCCACCTTTATTTAAGAACCTCTTTTACGTTTACATACACAGTCTATGTCAAACATATGTCAGAAGGTGCTCGGGTCATTTGGCATCTAAACGTCAGCCTAATAATACAGTGACAAATTGCTGATTCTATAATTCAGCCTTTACTTTGTCTTTCGAGGGAAATTCTAAACCTTCCTCCATCAGTCAGTCAAGTGGACAGGGCTGGAAGCGGCCTGAGCAGGGTGTTATTTCAGCGTATGTGCTTCATTTATTCCAATACCAGCTGCGCCTCGTCCCAAAGACCCTGCATATACACTGTGACATCTGCGTTAAGGATATACTGGTGTGCACTTGCCAACAGATGCGAGTACACACATAGGAAGGACTGAGCGACTTGGTTTACTTGGGAATAACCTCAAGTCCAGATTGAGTTTTGTCAGTCGTCCACTACAAAGCTTAAATAACAACAAGAGGGATTTGGAGGTCCAGGCCAGAGTGCATTCATGCAACTTTCTCCAGTATGTTCCACTGACTTCCACACCCTCTTTTGACTAGCAATGAATTATCTGTGACCCCAACACTAAATAAAACATTTTTTTTTATTGAAAATGCACCTACAACTGACATTCTTTTCTCTAATGTGCTCCATATGGCCGACATGTACACCTGATAAAATACCTCAGGGGCCTCGCTGTTCGGAAAACCCTCAATTCGTCCCCTAAATAAAATAAGCAGCGGCTTCGCTAAATATATCACATGTGTTGCCGTACTGATTCCCCTTGTCTCTTGCCCCCATTTGCCTTGTACGTGTCCTGCAGCCCGGGCATGGGCCCTAACACTGCTTCATTGAGCGCAGGCCGAGGCGCGCTGTAATGTCACCATTTCTGCAGTCAGCTTCAAAACTCCAGCCACATTCTTCGCAGTCCACTGAGGTCATTTCCACAGCTATAAAGTGAAAACACGTGTAGTCTGTAGATTCTGTGTAGCATTTACACTTTCGTAAATAGAATTAGTCTACTACACATGTTCTCAATAGGCAATATTTTCCTGCAGGCTATTGGGTAGCTGATAACTCGTTGCTCCTGAAAAGAAGCTTAAATACAGGGTAAACAGCAGCAGACTGTATGTGCATGCCATCAGTCTCTATCAAGCTTTTTTATGCTCTTATGATGTGCAAAAGTTCAGTGTTATGGCAAATTGTACTAGTTATATATGAACGCTTTTTCATCCAAAATGTCCTACAATCACACATCTATAAATCTGAACCTTTTTTATGAGCCGTGGACATGTTAGGCCACCAGTTTAAAAGCCAATGAGGCAACTACATAATTATACTGGCAGTTGCTGTTATAAAATCAATGTGTCACAGCACAGATGTTCTTCATACACTTTAGTTCATGTGCATGTTATCAGTGCACTTACTTATCTGCTCTCATACTCATGTCCTTTATACACTAAGCTCAGTTCATAGAGTGTTTATTATCAATGTACATAGTTATTTGCCCTCAATGCTATTCGTAAGGCTGCCTGACACCTACATAAGACTCTCATGACTGTGCGAAAGTCAGAGACCACCCTTTTTTTTATTTAATTTCCATTCAAAATGGACCTTAATTGCAGACTATTCATTTTTCAGCATCAGGAAAAAATAAGAAAATATATATTTAACTAAAAAGTACACAGAAGCCTCAACAACTAAATATAACATAATATTTTTAATTTTTAGGGTGTCCACTCTGCCGTTATTACAGCTTCCGTTCTTTTCATGAGACTTGCTTTCAGCTGTTCAAAGCAATCTGCAGGGATATTTTTCCACATCTCCAAAATTCAGTCATGGAAGTTGGTTGTATTTTCTACTTCTCACAGTCCAATTAATCTCAAACATATTCAATGCTGGTGAATATATGGGATCATAAAAAAGAACCCTTTTTGCCACCTTTATTTAGAACGTGCTTTACACCTCTGAAGTTCAGTCATAGAAGTTGGTTTTGCACTTTCTGGTTCTCACCATCCAGGTAATCCCAGGCATATTCAATGATGTTGGATATCTGGGGTGGTCAGTCCATTGTTCTGAGAAGACCAGCAGCTTCTATGTTTGATTTGCAAATTCTATCTATCAGATGCTTGACAGCTACACAGCCCTTCAGCGGAAG
Organism: Colossoma macropomum; assembly: GCF_904425465.1. Taxonomy (NCBI): domain Eukaryota; kingdom Metazoa; phylum Chordata; class Actinopteri; order Characiformes; family Serrasalmidae; genus Colossoma; species Colossoma macropomum. Next base: position 42,600,261 of record NW_023494791.1, read on the forward strand.
GATGGACAGAAACACCTGTGGATTTTTCAGATTGAAAGCAAGAGTGAAGCTTGATTTGCTGTCAAGACGAAAGCTTTGTAGGATGAACAGCTACGATTTATCTGATGGGGACAGTTTTGGTGGTCTACCAGGTCTTGCATGGTCTGTAGGAGTGTCATTTTCTCTGTATTGTTTAATGATTTTTTAAACTTAATTTTTGAAAACTCTTTCACTTATTCCTTTGACATTCCCCTCCTTATGCAAGTGAATTATTGTATATCTAATCTCTTCAAAAATATCTCAGAAAAATGAATAGTTTGTATCTGTTGCACTTGGTGAAATGACATCAACATTGACAGAAGCAGTTTTTGTGATAAGCGATACTCCTTGAAATAAACCTTTATAAGTGTTTATGAAGGTTTATGTCAGTTGTCATGAAAAGCTTATGTAGGTGTCAGGTAGCCTTACAATTGCTGCCCTCCAGCAAAGTGTTACCATTTGCTTTTATGCACTCGTGCGTATACAAGCACATACACACATGTGCAGACACATCATTTGTTTATTTGCAGCCAACCTTTATTTAACCTTTAAGGTACAACTTGAGATCTATTCTTGTACAATGTGCCAACAGGTCAGCGTACGTTATGAGGAAAGTGAGAAAGATTAATTTAATAACAGTAGACAGAAGGAGAGGGGAAGGATGGTGTAAGTCTATTTCTGTTGTTTTTCTGCAGTAAAAGAGCAAAGAAAACATGCATCGGCGCAGCCTTTTTTTCTGCAAGATATGAAAACAGTGTTTGTTCAACTTTCTCACTGTTCAGTCTTGGCCGGCACCCAAATTAGTACAGCTCTGTCTGATTGCACCATAAGCACCACTCTTATGAAGCATTTTGTCTTGGCCTACTGGCTAAGCAAGATTGTCCAGTGCCTCAACGCACTTTGAAAAGAAAGCTAAACGGCTTCCAGAATTCTGTTTTGGTGGTCTGTCTCATTGAAATTAAGAATATGCTGATAATTAAAACATCCTCCATTGATTTAAAGCACTTGGAACCACTGACATACACTGGCTTTTAACTCAGCAGTTAAAGCCTTATAATGAGTTCTGAAGTAGCATCGCAACAAGCACTTATGCTAGTCCAAAACCAAAGAAAATTAGAGGTCATTTCAGCCTAATCCATGACTTGACACGCAACCTCCCCCCCAAGTTTCAACTTTCTGCCCTTGGATTTTTAATAGCACATGCAGCTTCACAGGAAAGCCCTCTTTTCCTCTACTAAGCACTGTGAGAAGAACGCAACCTGTCTGACATCTGTCCTGTCTAACAGGCTCGGGAAGGTATAGCCAATCGTTAAGAGAGGGGCTGCTAGCTCAGCCAATTATGTTTAAAAGACTGTTGCAGCCTATCAGTGCCCTGTGAATCATCGTTAGCCAATGAAAGTGACAGAATACAGCGCGAACCAATTACAGAGTGGAAAGCGCTGTTGGCCAAAGGTTGGAAAAAAGCAGTCTTGAGTGAAAAGTGTTGCACTGTGTTGAAGAAGGTGGAAAAAAAGATATTTAGATGGGTGGTAGCATGGGTGGGTTTCTGATGGGTTTTTGGCTTGGATTTATGGTTATAAAAATATGTTTTCATTGTGTTACGTGGATGTGTTTTGAACTTGGAAAGAAATGGTCTTTTATAAAAGATCGGTCTTTGATGAACCGTCCACTGAAAGGTTATTTAGGGCAGTAGTTCCTAAAGTGGTCCTCCAGACTGTCTGCGTTCTCCTCTATACCTATAAGGTGCAAAATACAGGGGATCCTGGGGGTCTTGGACCTCTTAATGTCTCAAAATCACAATTTTGGGTGGTCCATGAAGATAAACTTATGACATTATGCTTTCCATTAGGGGAAAATAGACGCCCAAATACAAATTCAGAGAAAGGACATTGTTTGGCTGCCTCACCCACAATTGTTGAGCTTCTGTCTTTGGTATTCTTAACTAATGATGCAGCGCTGGTGTGTCTCGGGGTGGCGCTGTAGCAAATTGCTTCACCCAGTTGGTCCTTCATGGCCTAGCAACTATAACTATGCCTGGATGCCTCTGAAAAACTTTATAATATACCGCAGCATATTTGTAAATCTGAAAACTTGCCCAATTTCCCAAGAAATTGATGAGAAGAGTGAATTGTTCCTCATTTCTCAAACTGAAGACATGTAGGATCTCAATGAATGTGTGGAAGAGCACTTTACCAAACTAGAAAACAGCCTTTCCGAAAGAAGAACTGTTTAACCAAACATTTTGTTGCAATTGAAGCTAACATCAGTGCTGCCATGGTGAGAGAGTTAGCAGCCAGTCAACACTGGAATAGCCAGCCAAAATGGGACCACCCTGAAGACCAGGGGATATTTCACACAAGTTGGAGCAAAAATGTGGACCAATTCTGGGTCCCTGAGAATGTGTTTGAGAACCCTGCTTTAGGGAACCAAGTGTGGTTCTTTAATGGCAAAGAACTATTTTAAATAGTGTATTGGAAATGCTTGGAAACCTCTCCAGTTCCTAGCATGGACTGGGATGGATGTCAGGCCGAACCCATCCTTAGAAGTAAAGAACCATCAAGGAGTGATTCTACTTGGCACATCAGGCAAATTATCCTAAAAAGCCTTTGTCAGTTGTAAACAGTCAAATCCAGAACCTTCCAGCCACGAGAACTTCAGAAGAATCTCCTAACGAGTGAAAAGAGCACGTCAAATCTACATAATGTCTAAATAATGGCGCTTGTTTTGTCTCTTAACGCGAGGAGAGAGCAAAGCAGGCCAATTCACACAAGGGCGTGCGTGTTTGTAAGTGTGTGCGCGAGCGAGTGAGGGAGAGAGAACAAGCATATGCGTGTGTGAAGCTCCACTTTTCTCCTGTCCACTCACTTGCTGTCCTTTTAGGGGACTCCAGAGGCTAGTTAGAAGGGTGTCTGGTTCTCACCATGAATCTAATTAGATCCCTGACTGAGGTCTTAACATTTCCTTGAAGGGAGAGAGAGAGAGAGAGAGAGAGAGAGAGAGAGAGAGAGAGAGAGAGAGAGAGAGAGCACTCTTCAAAAGGGGTGGAAAAGGTGCTAAAACACCATCTCTTTTCTCTTTCCTCACCCCCCCCCTCCTCCTCCCCACTCCTCATCCCTCCAGCCCCCTCTGAAGAAAAACAAAGACCAGCGAGCTAATGAAGTTGGTAATTAAGGAGCTTCTGTCAGGCACAATAGGTAATTAGACATTCGCTTCCCCTGGGTGCTAGCAGTCCAGTCTCATCAGCGCTCGGGCCAGCAAGCTGACCAGGGATGCTAGCCTCCCAGACCCTTCCGAAAAGGGAGAGGTACGCTAATTTTCACCTCCTCCTGACCCGGACCTGTTATATCTCCTCTGGCTCAGAGTCCACCACTTCCTCCCACATCGTTCAGCAGGCTAGTCAAGATGTCCATTTGTTAGGGAACAGACAGGGTAGCGCTTAGCAAGAGAAAAGGTGTGGTCAGATAGCGGTAAACAGATTCAGGGGAGGTAGCTGTTAAGCTGGCAGCACATTATTTAAGTAGTAAATTCCTGCTACCATATGAACTCACTATTGTTTTAATTGTTTATTTACACCGTGTGGTCATATCATGATGAGCATACCAATAAAAATGGGCCAAAATTACATGGAATAAAATTTCCCTACATTAACATATAGGCAAATGCAAAAATGCGGCCAACTTGCTTTTTTTAGGTTAATTTTCTAAATGAAAATGAGTTCATAAATACTCTACAGCCCACGGGATAAACACAAGTCAGGCCCGTGACGCGGTCCTATTCGGCCCATGAAATTATTTTAATTTTCTATTCTTACTAGCCCGTTTCACCCTGAGATGCACTACAATCCCCATCATGCACTGCAACATAGTGTGCGTTCTGATTCCCAATAACAATCTATGGGTCATCGGAATAAAAGATGCCTGGTGTTTAGTTCAAGAAAGCAGGCAGTTTAAAAAAACTACCAAAAACAATTTTTTTATATTCATAAATATGTTAAAATAAGTTTTCAATGCCTATTTTGCTGTTGCAGTTTTGGCATATTTTGAATAAACAATGGACCGTTCGGATCATGACAAAATGTATAAATGTAAAAACGGAGTGGCCCACGGATTAGCTGAGATTTTAAGGCCTTTTTAGTGGTTGAGTTGACACCCCTGCTCTACAGGGACTTAAATTTAACCTTTTTTCTGCACATTTTAGTGCACAGTCTTCATTTATTTGCTGAATTTAACATATTGGAAAACATAATATATAAATGTAAAAATATAAACTTTTGCACAGAAGTTTATGTTGATTTTTTTTTTTACTTTTCTCAATCATTCACTAAATAAACAGTGATTGTGCATTAAATGTGTGTTCTCTGTAGAGGGTGTCTTTACTTCTTTTCACTTAGAAAACCACCAAAACATGTCAAACACGATCAGGGATGTCTACACTTTTGCATGAGACTGTAAATTAAGAGATGAGACTGTCAGGTTTGAATGAAATCTCAATTCACATTTATTGTCATTATTCACATGAGTATGGGCAATAAACCAGAATGGATAGCAAGCAAATATTTAAGAGTTCATATTTTTACTGCTATAGCCTTTGTAGCTTGAGTACAATTGTACATTAAAATGAAGTGTTTTTCCACTTCCTTTCAAATTACTATTGTAGAAATATGAGGTTTTCGTACATCCATCCATCCATCATCTAAACCGCTTATCCTTTTGGGTCGCGGTGGGGTGCTGGAGCCTATCCCAGCTGTCATTGGGCGGAAGGCAGGATACACCCTGGACAGGTCGCCAGTCCATCGCAGGGCAGACAGACAGACATACACATTCACACCTAGGGGCAATTTAGCGTGTCTGCGTGACTGACTGCATGTTTTTGGACTGTGGGAGGAAACCAGAGGAAACCCACGCAGAACAGGCAAACTCCACACAGAAATGACCCTGGTCACCCAGCCGGGTATCGAACCCAGGCCATTCTTGCTGTGAGGCGACAGCGCTACCCACTGCGCCACCATGCCGCCCCTAGGTTTTCGTACAACTAACCTTATATTTCTTCTTTGACACACTCTTAAGAAAGATGGTTCTTCAAGTGTTCTTTAGTAAAGACAATGGCTCTTTCCATGCTTAAATGGTTCTTTGCATGGTGATAAGGGTTCTTTGACAGGGAATGTGTTGTATATGGTTCTATATAGCACCTAAAAGGGTTCTTATATTGTCATTCTATTTTATTAGCAGATTTTTTGGTGCGATATGGAACTATACACAACACATTCTCCATCAAAGAACAATTTCACCATGCAAAGAAACTTTTAAGCATGCAAAGGTTCCTTGAGCGTTCATAGTTCTATATAGAACCATTGTCTTTACTGAAGAACCCTTGAAGAACCATCTTTATCAAGAGTGCAGTCAGGCAGTATTAGCACAAGCACTCATTTACTAATGAGGTAGTTATTTTAGAAAAAAGTCCAGATTTCTTCAAATAAACCAAGCAGTTCATCTTTAAAGCCGCTGTCACGCGCTGCATTTATAAGTCATTATAAAATGACTAAAATGCTGCAAACCGAAGCCGTGTGGCTGAGCAGAGTGGGCACCTGCTTGACGGCAGCCCGCCTCGCTCAGCATTCTGAGGGAAGACAGCGCCGTTCTAATTATCACGTTTACTTTAGATTGCTTGACTGTGGTAGAGATAGAGAAAGTTCACTTGGCCTCAATTAAGCATATTTATCTCCGATTATCCGACGGTGAGATTTCTGTCCGGGCAAAGAGATTATTCTAAAGAGGCGGCGATACGCGGCAGGAATAAAATGTTCTGACGAAGTGACATCTTTCAGCCAGAGAGCGGGAAAAAAAAGAAGAAAAAAAGAAATGAAAGAAATGGAAATTGAATCGAAATGAGATGCGGTTCTTCAGTGCTGCCTGTGTTCCTCCATACCTGCGTAAACATAATGAGCAGGCCAAGTTTCTCCAACTCATAAAGTAGCTTCTGTCTGAAGAGATATTTATTCACTATTATGACTTAAACTTGTTTAAAATCAACAGAAATGGAGAATTCACAGATTTGGCGAAAAGTAATTACATTAACGAAGAAGAGTTCCATGGATGGTATGATGATTACAGTGGTGGTGATGGGAACCAGGGGTGACTATGTCTAAAATGTAAATATAATGATTTTACTTACCCTCCAAAATGACCACTGAACCTACCCACGTTTACATGTAATGTTGATGATGGTAAAATAGTTGTACGTCTAAAAATACGTTTTATTTGGGACCATTTTGCCATACAACACCCTGCATGTACCTCGCCTTTTAAAAACATGTTTTAGGCCAAAATCTTCTCAAAACTATCGTAAAACATCGTCTTAGACATCAGGCGGTGCATTCATAAACATTCTGTGTAATAACTTTCCATAAGGCATTAAACTCAACAGACGTCTGGTTCCTATCACCACCACTGAGAATGATTCTGACTCGGCAAATTACTCCAGCATGGATCACTTCACATCAAAGCACTCTGAATTATTTGTTTACAACTCAACCATTTAATGATGGAGAATTTTTGCAAAATCACTGGAATTCACTTTTAACAATTCCAAACTATGAACTGTAGCATTAGGAATGGTGACATTAATTAATCCATGAGTTCATAATTACAAACATGAACATATCCTTCAAAAATAATGTATTCTTGATGGTTCATTTGAGGAACTCATCACTGAGGCTGGACTGTGAGTTCCAACAGAGTTCCGCTTGCTTAGGCAGATCAGTCTGTTTCATATTTCTGTGTTTTTGTGTGAAATTGAAACCACCACGTTCACTTTCTGTGGAAGCGAAGTGGAAAAACAGCACATGTGAGTTATTTTTTGGGAACAAATGTTTATTGCCTTATAAACAATAATGGGCATAATCGCAGTGAACACAATGGATTGTTTAAAGCAAAGAAAGAAAAGGGTGTTTTTTAATTTTTTACTTTTTAGGTTTTTTTGAATTTAGTTTTTACTTTATTTTATTTGGCTTATTTTTGCTTCAGAAGCACCAGAATGTTCTTAAAGGGGATTTCCACCGTACAATAAGTAAACATTCAGAGTGGTTTGGTGTAAAATGCTCTGTTCTAGAGAAACTTGCTGTGTCAGAATTGCTCACTGTGGTGGTGATGAGAACCAGACGTCTGAAGTGTTTACTGCCTCTAAAAGCTCCCTCACAGAAAGTTGTTATATGAAATGATTGCAAATTTGTTGCCTGATGCCTGAAATGTATTTTTACAAACCTATTCAGGATGGAAAGGTACATGCAAGGCATTCTAAGGCAAAACAGTACCCAAAAAAATTTATGTTTTTTTGTATTTTTTTCATATTTTATTGCTAGTTTACTATAAGAAATGCTACATATAAATATAATGTCATTTTATAGGTTCACTGGTTGTTTTGGATAGTAAATAAAATGGCTATATTTGCGTTGTAGATATTATGACCCCTGGTTCCTATCACCACCACTGTTAACAAAAATGTGTTGGTACATTTTTCTGCAATAAACCATCTCCCATAAAACCACTCTGAACGACTGTGTTTACATGTTAATTTTTGAATTATGCAAATGTTGATTTCTATAGACAGAGTCATTAATTCTGAACTACCACTTATTAGCTTCATAAGAAGCTAATAATTTCATTAAGACATTATAACAATATGTCTTTTCATTCAGCTGATTACTAACCATCTGAAGAATTATTATTATTAATTATTTCAAGTGTTTCTGAAATGTATGTACTGAATCTTCATTAATTTGATTGATCAGTAATTTGAACACCATATTGTTTTGATTACACTATGATGTGTCCCTTTCACATTGCAGCTATTAGCACCATACACTGATTCACACAGTTTACTCTTGCTGCCCTGTGTCCAAACCGGGAACGCCAGTGCCGATCTCTCTCTCTCACACACTGCAGTACGTTATGGACTCTCGACTAGATCCCTTTGATCTGGTGATTCATTTTTACATTCCTGAAAAGCATTTACACTGTTTAGACTGGACGTGTCCTGCTGCGGGGCACAACACCTGGGATTTGAACCGCTGACCTAACGGCTGCTGAAGCTGCCTCTGCCTCCCGGTCAGTGCGGGGATCAGCAGGGACAGACAGCCCCACAACTCTTCATATCCTGTTTGGCCTCAAACCACCCCGGAGCACGTAGCCAACCCCCCTGAGACATGTCACCTGCACCCAGGTAATAGCAGCCTTAACAGGGGTCGGAGGAAGAGAAGCGCAGCTGTGTCCACAAATGGGAACATACAGGGGCTCTAATGGTGTAGATATACACTTATGAGTGCATAATAAACTAAGTATGCAAGAAAACTGTTCATTGTGGGCTATGTGGTCTTTTTATGTGTAGTGTGTTCAGTCTGTTTGGAAATACTAGAAGACAGCAGAAATACTGGGCTTCATTTCTTGAAGCGATAGTTTGGTAAAAATTCATGCAATTTTCCTTCCTCACTCAAAAGCACTCAGTAAGATCAGACAGGACCCGTTCGGTGTCCTAACTTTGCTTGTTTACTTTTGCACTGGAGCTACAAGGTTCATGCAACAAGTAATGTAAGCTTATACCCCACCAGTTAGCATTGCCAAAACCATCACACTTCCTTAAAAACACACTGTAAAGTCATCTCAAATAGATTTGCTTCTACTGCTGCTACTATTGTATTTAGTTATATGACACAGGTTTGTCTATTTTTATTTTTATCCAATTTTCTTCTCAATTTAGTCTGGTCCAATTCCACAGGCTAGCTAGATCCCCTCCTGTCAAACAATACTGTTAAGCTGGGAGGGTGAAGGTTCACACATGCTTCCTCTGAGACGCATGAAGCGTCACCACATCTTTTCAAACTGCCACTAATGCAACATCATTGGACAGCTCAACATGCTTGGAGGAGAATGCTAACAGCTGATTTTGTTATGTGTCAACTAACAGACATAACATTATTGGATAGGTTAACATGTTTGGAGGAGAATGCTAGCTGCTAATTCTGTTGCGTGTCAGCTAACAATATGCCTGCATTGCCTAGCATCATACTACAGTGCATTCTACCCACCCAGGGTAGTTAAAATAGTTCATGCTGTCAAAGTTAATGCTTTGCTCTTAAACTCATTTGCACACATGCAAGCATGGGTAAGACGTCTGCAGAGAGACTTTAACGTGGTTGTTTACCAGTTTATTAGGCACACTGTATATAACTCATTGGCCATTTTATCTGGTCTGTTTACTAACTGCTGACTAAAATACCCAGCTGGTTTGCTAGACTAAACGTGGAGACATAAAGCCAGATTTTATACCTGATGCATTATGCGTGCCAAAAATGACTCAATCATGGCATTGCCAACTAGGTGTGCTGGGCCTGCATGGTGTCGCGGCGTGTGGTTGTACCTCGCAACTTTTTGTAATCTGCGCTTTATTCAAAATGAATGAATTTGAAGGGAGATCAGTCTCCACAGGCACTTGTGTCATACTTCTATCATATTGTTACCTTCACCACTATAAAAAGACACACAGTTTTGCACAAGTCATGGTGCTTTATTTTCCAACTAGTCTCCCTGCTCAACACACATATCCCCCTGAGGCTGAACTAGCCCTGTCTTCACAATAAGAGTCCTTATAGAATAACCCAGCAAATAAATACTGGAGAACAGATAACCTGAACTAACATTTCTTGAATAATATCACATCAAAAAGGACGCTGCAGGGACGGAAGCGCAAACTACAAAAACACTAGCGTGTCCATTTCAGGTTTGGGAGCCACTCAAAAGTATAATTGAGGCTTAACTGTAGTGACGTACAACAAACTTTTGAATGGTTTCATACTTTTTTCAGCATCAACTTTGAACATATTTTCATTATGCTGACCATGGATGGGACTACATCCTATGTGCCCAGTTTGGAAGAGGTTACTTGCTAGCTAAAATTTTGTAAGCATGTAGCTTCAGTATTAAACTTGTGACTTTGGCTTCTAGCCTAACATATCCTGGCTGGTTTGGGCTAAAAAAAGCAGTTTTTCATCAGACTATTGAGAGAGTGAATCACAGCCTTTTCTTCCTCTAACACACACATACAAAGCGTTTACTCATCACTGAAGTTTGTTCTTCTTCGCTGAACTTTGAGGCTCCATAAAATGTGCCAGAAAAATTTGTCTTCACCCCGTGAACCTGCATTAAATCACATCTCTATCAGCTCAGTTCACAAGCCTCTCTTCAGGAAGAGAAACGGAGACGGTCCGAGCCCAGCAAGCCTTACAAAAACAAAGGCTGGAACCGGGGGCATGAGTGTTCGGAGCATTGTGTGCCTCTCAGCAGGTGCCTGTCAGCTCCTTGCTATGGGCCTTAACAGATGTTAGCTATGCTAGCTTCTTCCTGCTGTGTTGGCCAATACCAAAGCGCTGTAAGTGTTTGAGTGAACGCTTTTTTCGCCGGGGATCATCCTTCAACATCCCGGGCCAACCTTGTGCCTCTCATCGCCACCACCAGGGGGGGAGATGAAGAGCCTCTTGGCTGGGCTAGTTGAAGGAATCCTGGATAGTACTGGCAGTAAATCAGGCCCCCATGGCCCTATAGGGTAGCAATTATCTTTTTCACGCTAATAAATCCCACTCCATCACTGATAAGGCGGTACGCTTTCTCAACCTCGCACAGGAAAGAAAACAAAGAGGTGTATTTAACGAGGGAGGAGGAGTTGGTGGGGTAGGGGGTGGTAGGTATTTTATTTGTCCAGCCTCTTTGTTGACTGGAGATCTTTCGGCATCTTTAATAATTCTGCATAACTTCGTTCCTCATTAACTTATACCTTTTCAACATACAGTCATATGCAAATGTTTTTGGCAGCCCTGGTCAAATTACATTGAAATCAACAAATAATTGTTGATTATCTAAGTTTTTTAAATAAGTTTAAAAAATGCAGTAAATGCCATATTTAAATCTGTTCCCTGTAGAAAATGTGTTAACATGTTTTCATCTAGAAAATCAAAAAAAAATGCTATTTGACTGGGGGTGTTCAAATTTTTGCAGAGTACTGTGCAAAAGTCTTAGCACATTAATTAATACCATTTATTTTGGCAATAACTGTGTTTGTACAGTAAAAAGTAACAAGACTTTCTTGTTGATATCTTGTGAGTTAGTTTGAATAATAACGTTTGGCTCTAGATTTTGTCTGGATTTATTAAATTTCATTACCAGCACAATTGATTTAACACAATGAAGTACTTATAAGCCAAACCAAGTGTTGGATGGAGACTACAATTAATACTAGGGTCCCACAGAGAGAGTTTTGGAAACAGTTAGACAAAAACATACAAACATAAGATCAATACTTCTTGTATTATTATCATTTGTATTAATTCTAACTTCAGAGCTCATCATCTTGCCTTTTCAACAAATGTTTGATTTTCACAGTTACTGTTTAATTACACAAGAAAAATACATGCACACACATTATCCAAGCCACTTATCCTCCTGGGGTTCTGGGGCCTACCCCAGCAGTCATCGAGCGGGAAACATGGTGGACAGGTCGCCTGTCCATCACAGAAGAAAAATACCTGGTTTTTTAGATTTTGCTAATAATTTATGTATATTTTGCAACACTGAGCTTTATGTACACCCAAGTGTCTCCTTCTTGGTATGAAGAGCAGATTTCACCTCAATAATGATTTGACAGTTTTCTTTTTTGAAACTATTGTTGAAAGAACATATTGACAATGCTCTGGTCCAAAGATGGCTTAAACATCTGAAAGGCTTGACAACAAAGGGGATAAAATGTGTGGGCTTTGGCATTATTCCCAAAATAGGGCTTTTATCAGGTGCTCCTTGAGTTCTGGCAAGATCTAAACAGCAGTGTAGTTAATATGTAGCCTGTAGCCTAGTGCTAAGAGAGGTCAGCCAGCAACGAGAATTCATATAATTCAAGTCATGGGTTCAAATCCCTATGCATATGTTAAGTCACTGCAAACTGGCCAACTTAGCATTTCAATAATCTGTGTCCACAAACTTTTGATGGCCACTGTTCTATATATAGTCACATATGGGCCTTTTATTTGGACTTTTATGAGGCCTTTAAGAGTTGTAGAGACACTGATTTATTCCTTGCAGGTGCAGAGGGTTTCTGAAAGTACAAATTTGATATAAATACTCGGAAGGCATTTCTCGGACAGCTATGGTGATAATGGAGTGCTATAGGAACCAAAGCACAACTGATACAAACCCAGTGCTGATCTCAACAGCACCGGCATCACAGATGATCTCTCAGTCACCTTGAGTGTCGTGGCGGCTCCGCTGAAAATGTCAGAGAGGTCGAGAGTCGACCTGGTGAGAGATGAGAGGAGTGTGTCAATCAGATATGATGCTATCTCTCTCGGGTTGGTGTGTTGGGAGACGTTGGAGCTGTGTTTCGCAGTGGGAGCATGGTGTTAAACCACTGATCTCTACATTCAGCTAACAAAGAGATAAGCTACAGTAGGAGACAGCAGACATTCGCAGAGCAGTGCTCAACCCCGGCTGACAAATGATACGCTGCTCATGAAGAAGTGACGCTATGTTTATATGAATTAATGCTTCCATGTGTTGATGATTAATGTATAAATATTCTTGATTTTGAACCATGGCCTTATTAGTCTAGGAACTAGTGGATTTTTCTTTTTATAAACATGAATTGTGGGCCCACAAATACAACCTTAGTGCTTAACATCACAGATTGATGCAAATTCTTCTTTGCAGAAAAAAAATATATATTGGGACAAAATATATATTTGGAACAAAACTGGTTAACTACATGATTTCTGATCTATAAATATTAAAGATACTAAAAAATGACCAAATCTATTTCATGCTACTTTAAAGACACCATGCAAAAAGCACAAATAAAGGTAAACACATGAACATAAAAACAGCCAAATAATTTTCAGGTTATCAAAATTCTTACGCTACTAAAACATTACGCCATCGCTATCTGACAAAATTGACTGGAATGGACTTCTAGCCACTAACATTGCAGTGTTAAATGCTGAAGTCAGATCTAAATAAGCAAAACTATAATCATAATTCCATAAAAAAAGTAAATGAAAAACTAAACCATAACTGCAGTGTTCTCTTATATGGCTACGTAAGCACAAGATCACTTACTACTGGCTGTATTCATTCTTCATATCCACTGGTGCACATTGTTGTTTGTAGGCAACATAAATATTTAAGCAATTTCTCATAACATACAAATCATTTACATGATATTGTCTTCACACGCTAACAGAGGTAAATCAAATTTATTGATAGATAACAAATTCAAAAACACAAAAAACACAAAAAAACAAAATTGTGTTGCTTCAATATGTATGTTGCCTACAAGCAACAATGTACACCAGTGGATATGTGGAATGAATACAGCCAGTAACAAGTGAACTGTCACTCACATAGCCAACATATATATTTAAGCAATTTCTCATTACATAAAAATTATATTTGACAGATGGCAAATTCTGTAAAATTCCATTGCTGAGGGAAATTATCTGGTGCCATCTGTTAGCTGTGTTATGCAGAAAGAGATATAAAAATTGATAATCACCCACTAATTTGGTGACCATTTGGTGTGGTAGTAGTAGAAGCATTTGTTTAGTTCAAACCATTTATTTTATATGTACATTAAACCTTTTATTGTTGCTTAATTATGTATCATGTCATTATAAACTGAGGAAGATTTAGTTTGTTACCCTGAGGCAACATTGTGCAATGGAGGGTTAAGCAGATGGATGGAAATTATTGGAGGACAAAGTCAATTAAAGAAAAAAATTAAGTCGAAAACAAAAACAGCACACTAAGTGCTACAAAAGCCACTCTTTTTTTCACGACTTCTCCACACTGGGCCCTTATTCTAAGTGAAGACTTAAGTTTAACCTCATTAACAGAGCACAAACTAGATACATAATTATTCCTAAGAGGATAGGCCTCACTAATACAAATTAGAGTGATAATGAAGCCACTGAGACTGGCCATTGCTGCTCCCTGAACATCACCCTCAGTGAACTATTATGTGGAATTAGAGCGTTTGTTTACACTCTGCGTTAAAAGAGTCTTCGCCAGTGTCCACTCATTTACAAACATAGCTCGGGCCGTGCAATTTAGAACGTAAAGCTTTATGAAGGTGGGCTGAATGAGGCACTTTGTGTTCCAAAACCATTTATATACTATGAGGAATGCTGAAAACAGGTGCTTGGGGAAAAATATGGCTCATGTCTAAATATTGGTTCACAAAAAGCCTACAAGCAACGTGAATTCCTCTCTTGGAAGGTTTCGCTCGTCGCCCTGGCTCAGGTTGGGCTGAAAACCTGCTCGCCAAAAGCCAGGGGATCGTATTCAAGCTGGAGAAATGGCTCCGGGCGCTTGTAAAAAACAAAAAAAAAAAATGCTGAGGCTGAAAGACAGTTCACCTCCGCTATCTGAAATGCATCTGGCCTTTTTACGTAACAAGGCAATTTAATGTGCCGAAAAGTCTCCCCGCTACTTCAAAAGATGTTTAAACGTCTCCTCGAGGGAAGGAAATCGTTCCTTTGCTTGCCATTACAAACACTCACTCAAACATGAACAATAAATCTATGTTATTTCCACATTCTTCTTTGGTTAGAGTGACACAGAGAGCAATGAGGAGCTCCTCCACCATGACAATCCTCAAAAACCGACAAGATGAGACTCATGGAAATCTCATCTTTTGGAAATTTAGCACTAATGCACAATAGTTATAGTCTGTTGCATCTCCATCCAAACAGAGGTAATCAATAATTTGTGCCAAGTAGTTGCGATACAACTGCACCTCATGTTCGCATGACTTTCTTGCTAAGTTTACAGTCCATTTCTAGTGTAAACTGTAATTGTAAACTGAGCTAAAACATGACAAATTCTCAGCCAACAAGCAATTGTGTAAAAGCATATTACGCCCAAATCCTGCACACGTGCACATCTAATAAATTGCACCTCAGCATGTTGCATTTCTTTGCGCATTGGCAGGAGCCCTGCTTCCCCTCCATATTGTGTGTTTGAGCTTTGGTCGAGCGCCAGATCAGCCTCCTGTGGTTTCACACATAACAACCTTTCTGATCGCGCCCCTCAAAAATAAAGAATCGAGTTAAGAGGGCTCTTGCCTTGGCCTTTAGCGCCGGCCAAACAAACCGGTCTATTTTGATAGACACGCCGAGTAGCCTGTGCCCGGCCGTGCTTCACTGAGCATGCTCGGAAAGGGAGAGTGGATTTCGGGGGTCGCGGAAGAGTGTCTCTGTGAAGAAAAGGAAGGGGGGGAAAAAACACAGGAAGTCGGCGAGAGAGACAAACGGTAGGTCTCACCCCACCGAAGGGGCCTTGACATTTTACCCAAAGGTTGATGGACCCTGTCGGCTGCCAATTAAACGATGTAATAAAGTCTTTTAGATTGGACCAAATGAAAATTGAGTTTTGCACCCTCCTGCGGGGACGATTCTGCTGTCAGACCCCTGGCTTGGCAGCACGGAAACCACTAGGCCTATTAAAGCTCTTGTCACACATATATTTGGCACATTTTTGAAGCTATTTGGCTTCCCGTTAAGATAACAGGGGGCCCCTTCGCCTAGTTAGAGGAGGAGCGACAGCGAATCCTTCGGGTACGTGGTACCTCAGACAAATTTAATCGACTCCCGGACCTTCCTCTAAACAGAGATGAAGGGGGCCAACGCAGCAATTAACGGCATCAACTGACCAATAGTGAGCTCCTCTTGAAAGCCGCAAGAAGCCAAAAGCCTTTGTTCTTGACAAGAGAACCTCCCCCAGTTGATGGTATCTGTTGGCACTTTGGGAAAGGCTAGCTACAGTAAGTGAGTTATATATTTTCTCCGGGCACCCCAGCCTGATTGAAAGGGACTGAAGGAGCAGGTTTTGCCAGAGGCAAAGATAAGCACCGGGAGTGTGTATGTGTGTGTGTATCTGTGAGAGACGAGTCAAGCCCGGCAATCAGTTTGTGATCTAGGGCGGTGTTTAGTGGTGCTGTAAGATCTGCTAAAGTGGCCCTAATTTCCCCTGTTGTAGGAGGTGTGTGATGAGGTGGAAAAGGGCCAGAGGGAAGGCGGGGGCAAGTTGGAAGGGGTCTTTCGTCTGTCGGAGCGGGAGTTAAGCTGAACCTGGGGCGGCACACTCCACCGAGATGGAGGGAGAGATAGGAGGGGAGTGTTAAAGAGGGAAGGAGGGAAGACGAAAGGATGAAAGATCATCCACACCTGTGGGGCACTGCTGAAAGTTACAGCTCACTCAGTGAGGGGTGCACCATTCATCACCGCTCACGAAGGCTGGCGGACCTCCATTCCATTTTTGCCCCATCACTCTGCAGACTGCAGCAGCCCTCGGGACGAGATCTCTTTCTTATTAAATATGTCACTAAGCTGAATGATGAATTGAGATCCAACACGGGTATCCAAGAATCACGTTGAATTTACTTGGATCCAATGTATATGTCATTTCCAAATGAATGAAGTATGTACAGGCATTTATATTCCAAACTAACATTTGTTCTGTGTACAGGGCAGCAATGCTATGACATTTTCAGTTGGTACTTATTCTTTGTAATGGTCTCATTTTCTTACATTTTATGGCATCAACTATGCTTGATTAACTTATCACAATCAATTAATGACAAATAGTTTGTCTTATTAACTTATCATTAACCTAAATCTGGATACATATAACTGCGTTCAATTTTGTGTTTAAAATGATCTTGAACAACTACATACACTGCAAAAATAGCATCTTGTCAAGTAAAAATGTCTTAAATCTAGTCGATAAATCCAATATTTCTCCTGTTGAGATTCTTGTAAGCTTATTTTAAGATTATTTACGTTATTTCCAAACATTTTTTACTTGTTTTAAGTAATTTATCTCACTATAGTGGCAGATAATTTTGCTTGTTTTAAGAAACGTGCTTGAAACAAGCTAAATTATCTGCCAGTATAGATAATTTTACTTCATACAATTACTTAAAAAAGGTAAAAAATGTCCAGAAATAAGCTAAATAACCTTATAAAAAGTGCACAACCATCCCAAAATAAGAAATATTAGATATATTGACTAGAATTAACATAATTTCACTTGACAAGATACTATTTTTTGCAGTATACAGAAAAATATTTTAACATCATGAATGGATTTCTAATGCTAAATTTGAATGTTAAAGCTTAACATATTCACTGAAAATAGTTAGCCTATAAGCATTATTTAGTCTGTCTATGAACTTGATAGCCGATATTGTGGCCATACAAGCTTGTCTCTCTCTGACAAGCAGCACAGTAACAAGGCAACGTGACACATTTAGACTTTCTCAACATTACACAAATGAAATATGATATAATAAAGGAACAGTTTAAATGATTAAAGGAGTAATATGTAATATATTTACTGTACTAAATCATAAAATTACCATGATATACCCCCAGAGATTAAGGAAACATGCTGAGTTGAAACAGCACTACAGCCAGTATGTTCTCCTTTGTAAGTTCTGTTCCAGAGCGGAAAGTCTGTTTGTGTTTTGGCCTGTGATCCAGCCCACTGCCCATTCCTCAGTACCTTTGCAACAACCCAGGTTGCCAGATATGAAACACATTGGTAGGCAAACAGGGCAAGCTGCAGCCTGGGAAGCTAGCAAACAAACTGGATCCCACCTAAAAAGCTTCCTGAGGAACCACAGTGTAACTGCTGCATCATTTAAGGTGGAACGTGAAAAATGGAACAAGAAGCTGCCGAATAGGCCAAGGCATCAGAATATAACTGCTGCACCACTTAAGGTGGAATGGGAAAATTCGAATAAGACGCAGACTTCAGCTTCTTCAAGCCAGCGAGTATGTTTGGAGCAGTGGGCTTTCGTTTTCAGGATAACGGGCTTAGCTTTGGCTACCATACATCGGCAGCCATGCATCTAGCTAACACTGACAAAAATCCACATGAGATGGTTTATAATTTGCAAACAAAAACCTTGCAAATGTATACAGTAGCTGATCAACCTACTGTGTAAGACTCATCTTCGCTTGCTATTGCCAAAGTTTAATGTTGCGCTTGTTATGTAGGTTCAGTGTCCTTAACCTGGCAACCCACGTGAGCTTCGAGTCTAGGGAGAAGGGGGCGGAGGCCGACAACTCTGGCCAATATTTTGAATTTGGACTGCAGTATCCATTTTAAACGCTTGCTGTCAGTATTACATGTTGCTCCTTTAAGTCCGGCAAATTCTTCTGACCAACTGTAGATCCCCAACCTCTACTCTCTGAGCTTTTCGTTCCTACCGGCATTTTGTTACTTTTCCCATTAGTTTTACATTTTCTTGTCAGAAGCTGGACAGTGTATAAGCCCACATGAGACAACAAAACTGACCTTGAATGCTACTTGGCAACTTACGAACTGAACGAATGGTTAGGACATTATAATAGGTCTTCATTTTAAGGTGTTAAACAGCTGGATGTTTTATTGAGGAAAAACACTGGACTATTCCTTTAGAAAGGCACAAACTGTGCAGATTTTCTGTAACCTTCACACCAAACAGATCCATTTTCATCCACCCTGGACCCTCTCCAGGCTCAGAGGAGCCTGTGAAATACTCTTTAAACCCTCACCTGAGTGCTTGCATGCTCACACGCGTGACGTACGTTCAGGCCTGTTTTTTCCTCCTAGCACTCCACTCACCATTACAGTATCATAAAAGGTAATTCACCGCTTCAGACAAAAGTGAGAAACCCTCACCCGTTCCAGAACCACACCATCTTCTTATGCTTATGCTTTGGAGCTGGATACGCTGGCAAAGCGAAAGAGAGAGACTCTCTCTTCCTCTCTCTCTCTCTCTCTCTCCCTTTCTCTCTGTACATCTGTACCATTTCTCCTTGGCAGGGTAGATGTTAGTTGGCAGGACGGAGTTAGCCAACCACAGCACATCTGGAACTGCGTCAGAGAGAGAGAGAGAGTGAGAGAGAGAAAGAAAGAAGTGGGTGGGAATGTTTATAATCTATGTAAGTACGTATTACAGTATGTATTTGCTTTGAATTGGTTCGAGTGGTCTTTCTTAACATAAAAAGTGTGCAGCTCTCAGACCACTCCAATATATTTCTGTACTAAACACAGTGATTTTATTTTTTGTCTGACATGTGTAAGGCTTTAGCCACGTACAGTACAAGGCCATGTGTGTGTGTGTGTGTGTGTGTGTGTGTGTGTGCAGGCCTGTACGCTTGCCCAGTGTGAATAATCTTGTTTTAGTTGGTCTGGTGAGCCTGTCAGAGTGAGGGCATTTGGATATGACTATAGTGGCTGGGTTATTTTGTGTTGTGGACTAACCCTGGATCTATGTTCATGTCCAAAGCAATTAAGCTAACTTTCGAGCTGTTATTGCTACATAAGAGGCCTCATTCATTTAATACGCATCTGATTATTTATTCAAAACTCTCGGGACAAGCACTCACGTCCCTCATCATTATGAGGCCTTCATTCGAACGCGTGATTTGGTGTCAGTTAGTTTAACAGAAAAGAACAGACTGTTGCAGATGGCGAGCGCAGTAACAAAATATTGAGACAAGTTCATCCTGAACATTCCCTACGTGCAACGATGTTCTTGCGCAAATAAAGATATATGCCTGCAAGGAGTGAAAGCCTGTCTTCTCTAATGAGGTGTTAAGAACTTCAATCTCTCCCGGAGTGCATTTCCTCTGTAATATCCCAGCGTGCACCAGCGCCAAGTCTGCCATGGCAATGCCTCCAGAGCAAAGATCTGACTGCCAAAGTCCACTCTGGACCGAGATGTTAAAACGAAGCCGGATTTCACATGCTGTCCAATCCGTATTTACAGATCTGGGCCTTTACCTTTGGCTTCTAGGAAAATCATAGAGTCCCGCTTGGCTTGAGCAACACTCCGAACAAACACCAGTCGTATGCATAATTCTTATAATAACAAAATGAGTTTGAAATAGCCACAGCCCGCGCACGCTGACATTGATTAATGTCCGCAGGACGGAAAAATTGGAATAATACTTCTAATCAGAGTTATTAATCAACATCTCTACCCCAAACTCAAATTTAACAGTGAAACTCCCCAAAACTCACTCAATGAAACACTGTCATCAAGGTAGTAGATGAAGATATGCTCAGATATAATCAGCTACACGGCAAATCAGAGTCAAATCTCTGCCAAAGATAGCAATAAACGTACCGCAAGCCATTTGGATTGCACAGTAATATACTTAAGCAAATCAGGTATGCAAAAATGCAGCCGCGTTTGCCAAGATTCGACAAGACAAGCAAAAAAAAATGTTCTTAAAACTTGTTCCCTTCTGGGTTCTGGGTTACAAACACAAAGGCACTCTCTCATTAAGTATTGTCCATGTTCACTTTTGTCAAGGGTGTTTTTTTTTAAGCAGATCATGAACGCTAGCACAGAGGCGACCCAGGGTGAGAAAAGGTGTTGCTTGGATATTTCACCACACGGGGCGAAAGACGATTGTCTCGGCGGCGCCATCTCCGTGGGGATTAGCGGTGTCATTAGGTGTCCACAAAGCGCCGTGGCGATCCGAGGGCCGCAGCCTCGCACTTAGCTCATTAAAGCGGAGCAGGAGTCGACTCCTTCGCTCATTAAAGCGCATTCAGCTAATAGGCCAAATCCTCACCATCGCCACCACTGCTAGCCACCGCTGAGGCATGGGGCCAGAGGAGTGAACGAGTGGGCTCACACCCTGCACCCCCCCATACCTCCTCTGCATCCCTCAGGGCTCACCTGAGGCCCTTTTACAATAGCCATTTTCCATGGCACTGTAGCCGGTTTTGGAGTTAGTGTTTACAATGGCACAGTACAGTCCTGGGAATGAGGATCAATGGGCAGCAATTGAAGGATCCTATACTAAATAAAGGTTCCTAATGGTTCTTGGCTTGAATGAATGGTTCTAAGAAAAAAACTTTTAATTAGTACAGAACCTTTACAAACTTATTTAACACATTTATGACACTCATATCTCATTTACACAAATGGTTCTTTTAAGACCCTTCCACGGGAAGGTTTTTGGGGAAACAATGGGGTCCTTCTATAGCACCACTCTAAAACTTTTAGGCACTGTTATTTTTAATAGTACAGTGGCTGTAGAAGAATTTATGGGATTCACAAACCTACAGAAGAGATGGAGTGAGTATATAACATTAGCTAATATGCTGTTTAGGTAAACTGCATTCAGGAAAGCCAGTTAATTCCCTTCAAAACATTAACGTAAAATCATCTACAGTCTATGAGAATGGCTAATTGTGTTTATACTCACCCCCCTAATCCATACCATACCAATATATTTTAATGTGGACTAGAACAGTAAATTCTGGGCATTGTGCAATCCACAGAATGCCTTTGCATGGTTTGTGGAATGGAGGCCTATTAGCAGTGGAAAGACAACTTAGTCAAGAACTCTCAACCAACTATATTATACTATAACTATAAATCCCAATATGGAGCCACTTCACTCTTTATCTACTCTCTTGAATGACTATAATCTATATTGCTTAATGGCATGGCTTTACATGCCACCCGCTGATCACAGTCCAATTGAATTTGAATCCATTTGTGGCTCACAAAGAAAACTTATGGAAGACATAGAGTGAGTATGTAATAATATTAACTAATAAACTATTTAGCTGTAGCTCATTAAAAAAGCCAACCAATGCTTTTAACACATGATCTTCTACAGATCCGGAGAATGGCTAACAAGGCTCACATCCTCCCCCCAATCTCTTTACCTAATAGCCAGCATAATGTAAGTGGACTGGAGGAGTAAAATCATCTTGAGGGAAGTCTTCCTCCCCTTCAGTGCCAGCACCTCATGGCTAAGGGTGTATAATAAGGAGGCGAATAGTAATTACTGCAGAGGGTCTTTGTGATAACAGGGATCAGAGCTATTGCACTGCAGTTCATTAAGACGCAGCGGACTAACACGGGAAAGGTGCTGAATATAGAAAACGATATCGCTTTCGTGCCCATCCCTGACTGCGGTGTTTTCACCGTTGTGGTCGTACCCTTTTCTCAAGGTAGAACTTGTTTTTTACTACCCTGTTTTAACTTTGGTGCATAAAGTGCACAAACGAAATGAGGTCAATAGCGGCGAGTTAAATGTTAGAAGAAATGGAACCTCAGCTTTAGGGAAAGTTCACGTGCAAGTGGTTACAAAGCATGACAAAACTAGCAATGAGGAACTTGTGCAGAGAGTGTTTGGTAAAGTTGGTTTGTCTTAAAGCCAGAGACCACCCTTCATTTCATTTCCTTCTGAAACGGCCATTATGTACAAGTTACTAATTTTTTAAACAGAAGCCTCAACAAATCTAATATCATATATATGTATATATATATATATATATATATATATATACATATATATATATATATATTTAGTAACACTTTATTTGGAGTGGTCCTTTGTAGATCATTAATAAACTCTTAATCGTCAACAACATATCAGTGAAGTAGCAGTAGTGAAGCATCTAAGCAAGTAAATATCTTGAAGATGTTCTGTTGATACATTACTTACATTAAGTAGATGTATTATGTTATATAAAGTAGGCTTTATACTTCCATTATGGAAAACCTAACCTTACCCAACCTTACTTAAAACCTAACCCTCACCTGGCCCTAATCCTAACCTTAACCTCAACCTCTACCCAAAACCCAATCCTAACCTTCACCTGGCCCTTAATCCTAACCCTAACCCTCACCCTGGCCCTGGTCCTAACCCTAACCACAACCCAAAACCTAATCCAGTTGAGTTCCAGGTACAGAGTGGTGTGAGCAGTGACTCTATAACAGCTTATTGAGGATGTTGAGATGGTCAGAATTGTGACTGTTACATGTTCAGTGGCCTCTCAGGTTAAACATCTACAGATATGAACTTGGACCCATGAAATAAAGTGAAAAACAACTGAATTCAACAGAACTAAATTTTATATACGCAGTTAATTAAAAGTCTTTTGATAATCTACTGAATGTATTCGCTGATTCTACATCATTGATTATGTTGTTGATGTTACTGAGCGTTGAGTGTTTATTTCAACTGAAAAGGACCATTTAAAATTAAGCGTCAGGCAGATTTTGTTCACTAATATAATAGTGTCATTTTAGCATTACTGTCATTGTCATGACAGATGGCTTGATGTTTGATGCTTGATCTCTCCAGCTTTAAGTAGAGTTCATGATAACAGTTTTGTGGTTTACTTGGTCTTGCATGGTTGTCATTTTGTCTATGTTCTCAAATAATTTTGCAAACTTCAATTTTGGAAACTTTTTTTTTTTCTGTTGACTTTCTGCTTTCCTTATGCAAGTGGATTGTCTTGTATAAGATATCCTCAAGAATATATCCAAAAAAATGAATAACTGGCCATTTTAACTAGAAATAAAAATAAATAAAGGATGGTCTCTGATTTTTGCAAAGCACTATGTATAACCTCATAAGTGAATACTGCTCTCCTCATTGATGTTAAACAGGAGGAAGTTCAGTTTTGTGCTGCTGCCTTTTTCTTGCTTTTTAGAGAAATTGTAACTTTGTTTTTCCTCTAGAGGGAGTGGATTTCTCTTCTTTGCTAAAGGTGGGAATACTGAATGTGGCCAAAGCTTCAGCTGAACTCCCTCTCTCTGAGTTGAAAGAAAAGAGAGTGCAGTAAAGCATGTGTGGGAGTGGACTCACTATAGCTGTAAGTTCTTTTCAAAATGGCTCAAAGCTTTCTTGTAAGCTATTGTCATGAATAAAGCAGCTGATTGGCTCTAGGGCAAAGGTAGCCCCACCCCCAGGTCAGAGGAAAGGGCTGGGTCAGGACACTTTTTGACAGACGCCCTCGCACCATCTCAAACTACCTCCGGCAGCTTCGGCCTACTTAATTTAGTTCACGCCTTGTCAAGCGGCTCATGAGGTCAAACCAGTTCACCCGCTTATTCATCATCATAATGTTGTGGAAAGCGGATGTTTACCTCGAGACAAGCGTAACTATAGTCCTTTACACAAGTAAACGACTGCTGCAAACCCAACCTGACGAAAGCATGCATGACATTGTGCCGATAATCATCGCTGTGTGCACATTTGAGGTGGATTGCAATCGCGACTCGAGTGCGGTCACCATCAGAGAAAGATCTTAATGGTGCATTCAGGCTACAGAGAACCATTGGTGGTAATACGGAGTAAATGTTTACAAAGAAACTCATAAGCCACACGGATCTTGGGAAAATCTGAGTTCCGCAATGTAAGTATCTACATATGTGTCGAACATCCTGCCAATTGAGGACGTAAGAGTGCAGAGATTCGGCCTGCAGGCTATAAGAGAGAGAGCGGAAGAGGGAAGAGAGATGTATACATTGCCATGGACTCACTTATTTTCTTCCACTGTTACAGAGAAAAGACATACAGCGCCGCTCAGAAAACCTGTTTATGAAGAGGTTTTCTTAACTGTTAATTTTCCATATTTTGAAATAACAGTGGTAACATCAATACTGTGAAATAAGATATGTGGACTTAAATGTAAAAGTCAACGTAAATCAGAAATCATAATTTTCTTAAAGCATGGTATCAGGAAGGGTCTCTCAGCTAACTGAGTGTTTTCGCTCGATGATAGGTGGGGGGTGGTCAGGGTGAACATTATGGGAAAAGAAGAAATTTGTCTTTAAACATTATATGATAAATTGTGCTTAATATGACCCAAGATATGAAATAACAAGGTTAGAAAAGGTCAATTTTGATTTCAGGGTTACTGTAAAGGGCCCATTATATGTAAAACCAAATTTGCCTCCACTTTAAATCACCGCTTTCAGAACAAAACCTTCAAAATCTCCATTTTTGTCATTTTTTAGTTTTTGACATAATTTGAAAAAGCCTGTTGTCCTTCACATTGTGCATAAATTTCCATAATGAATGGACCAAAGGAAATGGCCCAAAATTACTTGGAAAAAAGTCTGGTTCCATTGACTTAGATTAAAAGTAAAGTATGTTTTTTCCTTCTCTTGTAAAATTACCATTTTGGAGATGTGAGGTTTTGACAGCAGCAAAATAGAAGAGTTTGCTGAGTTGCTGATGATCCAAAACATACCAGTCACTCCCTGGTCCATTTATATGGAAACTAACCTGCAACAGCCTGTTTTCAATTCATTGCTTTTGTGATGTCACACGTCTGCCTATTCAGTCTACAGCAGTTTAGCCCCACCCATTATGCTGAAGTTATAAAGAGTGTTTCAGCCCAGACTGCTCTTT
Organism: Colossoma macropomum; assembly: GCF_904425465.1. Classification (NCBI taxonomy): domain Eukaryota; kingdom Metazoa; phylum Chordata; class Actinopteri; order Characiformes; family Serrasalmidae; genus Colossoma; species Colossoma macropomum. The sequence continues at coordinate 42,625,537 of NW_023494791.1, forward strand.
GAAAAGGGTACAATACAGGGCAGCCAATTAGAACAGAGGTGATTTACATATATGAGTCTCAAAAGCACAGTATCAGAAACAGCCTGTTTAACTATAAGGGATAAAGAGACGTTGGAAAAGAATCAAGTAAAAATGAATTACAGCTATTCAAGATACATAAATCCACAAATGCCACAAGTAGACCCAGGAAGGCAATACGACTCAAGAAAAATGTAGGATGTGGGCCATTTAAAGAAATCAAAACAAGTTTTATATTCTGGGTTTACTGATAGAAACAGCAGGCCCAGTGCCCAAACCACGAGGTCCGAGGGGGCTCAAATACTTTGGAACAATACATTGCAGATGTAAACAGTAGATGAATAAAAAGCTGCTGAATATGTAAAAATGACAAAATGACAACATCTATGAAATAAATTAAGAAGCATATCTTAATTTATATGTATATAAATTATATAATATATATCTTAATTTATATATATATATTTAATCAGCAGTGGCCAAACCTTTGAGTAGTATCTAGCATGATTTTGTGGCCACTTGATTAATGAGTGAAGTATGACCAGTTATAATTCTGTATTATAACTTTATTCTTATTAAATAGTATATATTTATAGCTATAGTTACCTCTCACGAATGCTTTCTCTATTAATCTTAGCCCAGATTCCAAATTTTCAAAAGTTCTGCATGAGCAGAACAGACATATTTCTGTCACAATCAAAACCCAAATGATTTCTCTCGTTCCACAAATAGACAATAAATTAATTTCATTTTTTTCAGCGACGATAAGACTACAATTGTATGAAACCGTAATCAGTGATTCATGACTGACTCTGCTCCTCGCCGCTCATTTCAAGGCAATTAAAATCATTTCATTCTTCTTTATATTTTAATTCAGGTACACCCACAGGGGTATTTTTTAATGCACTGACTGTGCGAGTAATTTAATCAAATTCGTATCCATGTCTGTGGATGTCACAGAGCGATTGCATCTGGAGGGAAAGCAAAAATGTTGATAATGTTTAATGGCCACATAGGAGTTCACACTGTAGCTTAGCATAATGTGAAGAAAGGTACAGTACATGGGGACAAACCAACCAGTCAAAGTAGCCACTGACTACAGTTACTAGCTCTTATTTTTGTCTCTGTTTCAGTGCAACCTTAAAAAATAAGGTGCCAAAAAAGGTTTTTTTTATGATGTCATAGAAGATCTCCATATAATGTAAAGCTTCTAGGAAGAACCTTTAAAGAAGAATTTCATCCTCTTTTCAAAATTTCTGCATAATTAAACGGTTAATATGTAAACAATGTCAATCAGAGTGGTTTGATGCCAAATGCTCTGTTCTAGAGAAACTTATCAAGTCATAATTGTTCATAATGGTAGTGATAGGAACCAGACATCTGTCGGGTTTAAGGCCTCTGAAAGCTACATAACAGAAAGTTATAGGAACCAGACGTCTGAAGTATTAAATGCCTCTAAAAGATTCCTCATGATTATTACATTAAATGGTTATGAATATGCTGCCTCATGCCTGAGGCATTGTTATGTTGTCTAAAATGTATTTTTACTAGTGATCAAATGTTCCTCAAGGAAAACTTATTTTTTCAGATTTACCACTATTCAACCATCATCAACATTAGATATAAAAACTCAGAAGACATTTGTATGTTCACTGGTCCTTTTTGATAGCAAATAAATGTCTATATTTGCATTATGGCTATATTAGATATTGAGACCCCTGGTTCCTATCACTACCATTGTAAAGAAATCTGAGGTTCACATCAACTCTGAATGACTTTGTTTACATCTCAATGCTTAGTAAAAAAAACACTTTAAATTGGTACACAAACTTTATGAGTAGGTTCTTTAAACACTTACAAACCTCTCTTTTCAAACATGGTTCTTTAGGGAACCAAAAGTGTTTCTTCTAAGGCATTCTTCACTTTGCATGCGAGGAAAAGAGTGACCTAACTGGAGGAAGCACAGTTGTGTTTGCTGTTGTATAACTCTTTAAATTAGCCATTAAGTGACTCTGGCCCGAAGCAAAGCATAGCAGGCACAATAGAGATCGCTATCCAAGGTGAACATATCTGATGGAGGGCTTTTAAAGATCAAACGCTCCTTAAGCGTTTGGCATTCCTCGCCCCGCTCCTTTTGAAGTCTTTCTGACCGCCTCCCCCTTCAAAGCAATTGTTTTCATATTGCCATAAAAATGTAAATATTACGACTAGTAATCAATTTGGATTCACTCTGACTGAGATTCCCAGCCGAGGACGGACAGCATTCTTGAGTTGGATGGAAATTGACAGATCGTAATAAGTGTAGGATCACAGACTGCTTGCGGCTTTGTTGATAATAGGGGTGAAAAGGCCAGCGCTTATTGTTTTCCTCGAACGAGACCAATGTGGTCAAAACTGATGGTCACAGTGACACATTCTTACATTATCTCCACCAAGACGATGGTGATTTATTTGTTTCTTATGGTCTGGCAGACCGTGATTGCCTACACCTGTTAGTCATCAATAGGAAGACAGGAAACAAGAGAAACAAGTAAGAAGAATTCATATTTGCAAAGCCAGTGTGACGTACAGTTCTGTGCAAAAGTCAGAAACCCCTGAAAAGTTCACAGGGAACACAGAGTAAAATATGAAAAATGTTTGTATGATACTAAACTTAGTTATATTAAACATCCAGCAAAGCTTGAATGAAAAATGTAAGATATAAATATGACAAAACATGGCGTAAACCTGCTGATCAGACCTATCTGAGAACTGTGTGGGCGTGGCTAATGAGCAGTTGATTGACAGCTCTGTCCAACACTGCTAGCCTGCTCCGCCCCTCATGCAGAACTAAAATCCAGCTTATCCAGCTGTTATGTGACGCTAACGACGGACGAAAAACTCACCAACAGATGTGCAGATGGACAGACAGACAGACAAACAAACAGACAGATGAAGCAACATGCAAAGGAACGGATGAATAAACAATGCTAGTGTATGGATAAACACATGAACGGGCGACAGGCAGCTTTTGGTTATACGGTGTTAGCTTTAGCATGCTAAGTTTCTCTGACTCTGAAACTGCTTTGTGTGGGCGGGGCAAGAGAGAGCAGCCTTGTGATTGGTCAGGGGAAGGCTTAAGGAAGCTTGACCCAAGATTAGGACTGCCCAGTTTACATTAAGAGGAGAAAAATATGGTGAAAAATATGGGTCATTTATAGATCATTGGAACCTCATTCAAAGGGTAAACTCTATTGTTATAATGTGAGGCTTGTTACAATAGAAGAACCCTTTTTAGTGCTATATAGAACCCTTTCCAAAAAAAGGTTCTTCATAGAAACACCTACAGCACATTGTCCAACAATCTGAAGAACCATTTCACAACACAAAGAACCCTTTAATCATTCAAAGGGTTCTTTAAGTGTTCATGGTTCTATATAGAAGCATTTTCTTTACTAAAGAACGGTTTAAGATCTTTTTAAGTGTCTTGCATGGTTGTTAGAAGTTCCATCTTTTGAGAGGTTTCATCCAATTTTTCTTTTTTCATTTATTTTCTTTTGACTTTTATTCTTACACAAGTGGATGATCTTATGCAGAAATATTATATTATCAGAAATATCTCCTAAAAAAAAAATCAATAACTTTAACTTAATGTACATTTTGACAGAAAATAAAAAACAAAATGAAGAGTTTCAAACATTTCCACCGTAGTGTGTAATAAGGGTTCAGTAGAAACTTGAGGGCAAACTAGAGCAGCTAGTTCCTGTGCAGCCAGTAACTCAGCCGTACAGTATAACCTACAGTGTTACATTCACTCCCATGCAGTACAAAGTCTACTTAGAGTGGACTCAAATGAACTTTGACTTCCTCTTGCCCAGTCTGGCCTAACAAGTAACTGTTCATCATGAGTCGCTCCTTGAGCATGAAATTCAACATTGCCCATGTGTTACCCATAAAGCTATGCATCAGAAAGCTTGCAAGATCATCAGCTGCTCCATTACTTGTTGTTACAATGCCTGCTAACAATTATGGATGCAACAGAATATATTATTCATAATAAACAAAAAATCAATATCAACAGTTTAGAATAGACAGATGAAAATACGGCGCACTGTTGTTCTTCATGTATGCGTAGTGTTAAACAGTCATATGCAAAAGTTTGAACATCCCATTGAAACATAAATGTTTTGTTGATTTTCTAATTGAAAATAAGTTAACGCACTTTCTATGGGAAACAACAACAACAACAACAATAACAACAACAACAACAACAATAATAATAACAGCAACAACAGCAACAACAACAACAACAACAACAATAATAATAATTATTATTATTATGTTTCAAACTGACTTCAAGGCCTGGTCCTTACATATCTGGACGTCTCTGAAAACAGTTTTTCTCTGCATTTCCACATAAAAGTAACATTTTCAGTCCTATTTGACAGCCCTTAATTTGGACTTGAATGATCTGGCTAACTGAGAAATCCAGTTATTCCAAATGTGGAATTTCCTCCAGGTTGGTGCTTTATTTGACGTATGTTACGATGGCGCAACATTATCCCACTATCACTTTCGGGTATTACAAATGGTGCAGTACGTTAATATTTTGCAAACCACCCTAACAAAATTGTACACTATTAATATTATTATACAGTATGAACTGTTTAGTTTTAGTGTTTATGTAATTGAGAGCATTAATACAGATACAGATACAGATAGTGGAGTGGCCCAACAGTGTGACGCACCTCCAAATCCATTTGAGCAGTGTCCTAGTACTGTGGCATCATAACATCGTGTGATGTAGGGAAATGTGACAGTGAGTGCTTGTCATACCACCATCACTTTATTGGAAAATCTCTGCTTCAGCTTTGTGCTCTGTTTTTTGCGCAACATGCAGGTTCACTGTGTTCTTCTTCAGGCCTTAGACATTGTTTTCAGCAGTATTATTGCCCTCTACTGTGCTGGCATGCTTTGTGTTCTTTTGTGGATGGAGAGATTTTTGACAGTGACAGGGTTTTGACCAATATTTTTATGAAAACTGAGAAGAATATTTATTTATTTTTAATTATTATTATTATTTTTTTTAAAATATCCAGATACATGTGGATGAGGCATATTAGTCATGGTTTGCCACTGGCTAAAACAGCCTACTAGGGGGATATTTCACAAAGCAGGGTTTCTCAGTATAGCCAGATAACTTAAGCCCAAAGTTAAGCTTGTCCAATATGAAAAGAGCTGAGGGACAGTCCTATTTGACAGCCCTCGATTTGGGCTTGAATGATCTGGCTAACTGAGAAATCCAGTTATTCCAAATGTGGAATACCTTCTAGGTTGCTGCTTTATTTGACTATGTTGGCACAACAACATCCCATTATCACTTTGATCACTACAAATGGTTAATATTTTGCACACTAGCCTGACAATATCGTACATTATTAACATTAGTGCACAATATGAACTGTTTAGTTTTAGTGTTTATTCAATTGGGAGCATTTATACAGATACAGATTGTGAAGTGGCCCAACAGTGTGACGCACCTCCAAATCCATTCGAGCAGCATTATAACACCGTGGCGTCATAACATCGTGTGACGCAGGGATGTGTGAGAGTGGTTGCCCACTCTTTTTGCGGCAGCAGCAAGTGACTGCGATTCACGGTGCTTATTAAATCACTCCTTTTCTCCTTCCTCCATCTTTTTCATGGGTGGTCAGCCATAATCAGTTTACCGCGTGGCTTTTCCCCGTGTGTTAAGACGGCCTCGCGCTCATTTGCACAAACAGTATGAAGAGTTTTACACAGCCGTTCTGCCTTAATCTGCCTGTAAAGTTGCTCTGGCTGCCTGTGTGCAGACTGAGGGATGGAGAGAGAAACAAAACACTCAGCTCTTAATCCACCAAGGCCTCCTCTCCCCCCTCACACCCCCCTTCGCCCAAAAGGGATTTACCCACAGTTCTCTTCTCCCCATCCCCTTATACACACATGCACACACGCACACACACGCATGCTGTATAATTTATAAAGCCTAAGCTCTTTCAATACTCCAAAATGCCAGATAAACTTTTCTCATTTGCCCCTAATTTGGTCACGCGAGATAATGCCGACATCTGAGGGCTTTTTAAACTGCTTTTTAAAATGCATTCCTGAAAGGAGCCGGCATTGGCACCTCTGCACCTTGTCAGCTTCCCATAATTATTTCCAATGTGGAGCTGCCCTTAATGTACTGATTAATCCAGCACTCTCCAGCCACCGGGCCAGATGCATTCAGCTGCATTAATGTTTTAAAAACTGCTCTCTCTCCCTCAAAGTTTCTCTCTCCCTCAAAGTCTCTCTCTCCCTCAAAGTCTCTCTCTCTCTCTCTCCCTCAGAATCTCTCTCTCTCTCTCCCTCAAAGTCTCTCTCTCTCTCCCTCAGAATCTCTCTCTCTCTCTCCCTCAAAGTCTCTCTCTCTCTCTCCCTCAGAGTCTATCTCTCTCTCTTTCTTAGTCTCTCTCTTGGTCACTCATAGTTTGTCTCTCTATGTCTCTCTCTCTCTCCCTCTCTCTCTTAGAGTCTGTCTTGGTCTCTTTCTCTTTCTCTCTCTTTCTCAGTTTTGGTCTCTCTGTTAGTCTCTCTCTCTCTGTCTCGATCTCAGCCTCTTTTTCAGTATGTCTCTCTCTCTCTCTATCCCTCTCTCACTCTCTCTCTATCTCAGTATCTTTCTATCTCTTTTTCTTTTCTCTCTCAATCTCTTTCTTTCTTTCTTTCTTTCTTTCTTTCTTTCTTTCTTTCTTTCTTTCTTTCTTTCTTTCTTTCTTTCTTTCTCAGTGTCTTGATCTCTCTTCTCTCTCTTCTCTCTCTCTCTCTCTCTCTCTCTCTCTCTCAGTATCTCTCATTCTCTCTATCCCAGTATATTTCTGTCTCTCTTTTTTTATCTCAATCTCTTTCTCTTTCTCAGTCTCTTGCTTTCTCTCTCTCTAACTCTCTCTCAGTATCTCTCTCTCTATCCAAATATTGTTCTATCTCCTTCTCTCTTCTTTTTCTATTTTTCTCTCTCTGTTTCTTTATCTCTCTCAGTCTCTTTCTCTTTTTCTCAGTCTCATGCTCTCTCTTTCACAGTCTCTTGCTCTCTCTCTCTGTGTAAGCTGAATGAAAGAGAATGAATGAAAGTGTGTGTGTGTGAGAAAGAATGAGAGTGAAAGAGAGAGAGCGAGAGAGAGCGAGAGAGAGAGAGAGACAAAAAGAGTGGCAGCTATTAGAAGTTAACACCTCTCGCTCTCCAGGGACTGGCACAGTTCTCATGTACTCCTCTGTGCCAACCGCTCACATCTCCAGCATGCCAGCTGCCAAACCTGGCATCTCTCTGAGCCCGGTCAGTGTCCCTGAAAAGAACACAGAGCTAATTAAGAAAAAAAAACAAAGAGCCGAGTATACGAACAGAGATATGTGTACAGTGTCGTACAGCTGTTTAACTGTATATATAGCTGTATAACTCTTAGCGTGCCCAGACTGCAGCCGTGGAGGTCCTTTTCAGTAGACCGCAAAATTCAAATCCACCATCTTTAAAACTGGGTAGGCCTCTCAGGTCCAGTTTTAGAACGGTTTAAATCATACTGAAAGATTAGACAGCTTTCGATTTCACCAGGAAATCATTCACCAAAAAGAATTATATTTTTGAGGAATCCCACAAGGTTCGGTTTTAGGGCCTTTGCATTTCTCTCTGTAATGTTATCAAGAGATAGAATTTTCATAGCTGTGTTGATGATATATGCAACATTTACTACAATTAAATCACGGAAAAATAAATAAATAGTGATTCCTGGTATTAAAGTTTAGGCCCCAAGTTTAGAAACTAGGCCCATTTGCTTTGTATACCAAATCTGACGCATAAAACCTGGATGCAATTTTAGATTCTTGGCTCTCTATTAATTAATGTGATCATCAGTGTTTCATAGTGTGCTTATGCTGTTGGCCAAAGTGCATGCGAAGTAGACAGTGCTATCTTGCTTTTTTCTATCTATGGTCTTATTAAGGCTTTATTTAGGCTTTACTCCCCATGTTCATTTGTGGCCATTCCTCTTTTCCCATATACTCTTCAAATTGATCCTTCAGTTCTTGGCTTGGACATACAATTCCAGGAAAACCTTAGAGCCTTTATGTTATGATTTTTCTACATTAAGCTTTAAAAAACACCAATTGACAAATGCTTGAAGGAAACAAAAGTGGTTCTTCTAAAGCATCACTTCCCTTTTTGCTACCCTTATTTTTAAGACTGAGAGAGAAAAAAGCGCTTGAGGAGAAGGGAATAAAAGAGGAAAGGAATAAATGAGAGATGTATGCGAGAGTGAAATGGAGAGTAGTACACGATGCTCTAAAACCTTTGTTGAATATAAAGAGCTGCTTGTTCCCGTCCTCTGTGGAAAAGTCCTCAATGGATCCTCAGTGCAGATGTCTAGAAGCAGCACCATCAAAGCAACACATACAGTACTGCACAAAACTCAGCCAAGAAGACAACGCTGCAGAACAAACACAGGCAGTCAATAGTCACCCAAATCTTTTCTGTATAAACATCCCAAAAACCTCTATCAGCTGGCTCAAACCACATCCAGGTCTTCATTGAGGTCATGCACACCTGTCAGTGTAGTTTAGGGCAACAGTGTTGTGGTGAATTCTGACCCAGAATCAGCCTCTGTTTTATGTGCATGCACATTACACAGTCATGTGGATGCTAGATTAGATTCATGATATATTTATAAACATATATTTTCAGTTATGGTAACACTTTGGATGCCCATGTTAGACGCTTTGTGGATACCTAATTTACTTTCAAGTTACATTAAACTAAATATTTACTAAATTGATCATAATTTTCTTTAACTGTAAACCTGGCTCTAATCCTAAACCTAACCTTAACCCTGACCCAAAACCTAAACCCAACCCTCACCCTGGTCTGAGGTCTAACCCTGTTCCAAATTCTAACCCTAACCCCACCAATGTTTAGAATCAACTGAGTTTCAACAGATAGTTTGTTTACACTGTGAACATCTGTAGATAATCTATAGGGGACCATAGAGGACTATCCAAATAAAGTGTGACTGTTATATATCTTTAAGATGACCAGTTATTTTTAAAAAGAAACAACAGAAATAGTGAACATAATCTGTAGCATTTATATCCCTCTTTGACATGAATGTACTTGACAGGCAGTCAAATTTTGGCATATAAAATTGCTGTCCTCTGTGTTCAGCTTCACTGTGGTTTTATTCATTTTTATAGCTCACAGTAAGTCAGACTGTGTCCTAAACCACATCAGTGTCCACAACCTTAATGAAGACCTGGATGCAGCTTGAGTGGGTTAGAAGAGGTTTTGTGGGTGTATTTACAGAAACATTTGGGTGACTATTGACTTCTAGTGTTTGTTCTGCGGTGTTGTCTTCTTGGCTGAGTTTTGCGCAGTATTGTATTCGTTTTCAAGACGTTTTTTGTGAAGGAGCTGATGTGCCTAGTGTGCAGACTTTGATGGTGCTGCTTCTAGACATCTGATCTGTCTCTGCTGAGTGACTGCATCTGAGATAATTCGTAAATTTGATTTTTCGACAAACAATTCCTTTAGGAATCATTCGGTCAGTTTGCATTACAGTCCATATAGCTACTGAATTAGAATGTCCTTAGATTGTTTCTTAAAGAGGTTAATGCAGCAAAGCAACACAGAGTTTTCATTTTCAGTAAAGTTATTGAAATCTTGTAATACGGTCAGAAGAACAGGTTTGGTTCCTCTTCTCCAGCCAGTTGGATGGATTTTATTCCACCACAACCACCTGCTTTAACCTATTGCTCAGTATTGCTCACTATATTGAGTGCCAGATGATTTATTGGTGCCTCTTGACATGTTAGTTTTGCATTTTAGTCCCTCAAACAAAACTCTGCACAGCAAGTTTCAGTTTTATTCACTTCAAACATCTCACACTACCTTGGTTAGCACACCTGTTTTTCTTTGTGAAGATAGTCCACAGATTTTGCTGTACTTTTAGCATTCCCTATGGCAGGCAGGGCCGCCAGATCCAGCAAAAATCTCCAGCCCAAAGTTTTCCTAAAAGCTGCCCGCCAGAAGCAGAAACTTTGTAACTTTCTTCCTCAACAGCATTCGCTTGCAAGAGATATCTATTAGCCCAATAGACTCAAGTGACCCAATAAACCCAAGACCCAGTGAACTCAAGTGATATCACATTAATCCAAAGGAGATGGAAAGTGGGGAGTTGCTTTACATGAGGGATTGGCATGGCATCCCTTTGTATCCCACCATCAAATCGAGTCTTGATTATGACCACAAATAGTGGGCTACCTCCAGTACACTTGACACAACCATGTTTACGCCAACACACTGACAAACATAAAAATTTATGAAAAAATAAAAAATTCGGCTCTAGTAAGTGTTTAGTTCCCTCCCACAATAGCATGATTAGCACAGAAAAGAACATTGTTGCTACCATATAAATCCTTGTAACTCTATTTCCAAACATCTGTTATGTTGGGTGGTCATTTCATGACACATGGAACAATAGAAACGGCCCAAAAATGACTTGTAATAAAACCTTGCTACCTTCATGTACATTAGAGTGAAGAATATCCTTTTCTTTTCATGTTTTATTAAGGTTTTTGTAAGATAGTGATCATACACAAAGTTTATATGTAGCATATTTATGGGCCAGAAACTGTAGTTTGCTCCCACTACCAAGACATAAACCATCCTGGTCGCGGTCCAATCTGACTGTGTTACACTTCATCATGACCATCAGCCAAAGTTTGAGCTCGTTCACGTGACCTACGTTCCATATTCCATAAACAAGGTAGTTTGGAAATACATTTCAAGTGTTGAGGTATAATAAGATGTCAATTAACTGCATATTAGGGATTATATATCAAACGGACTCACTCACTGCGCACACCTAAAGCTCAGATAAAAGAGCAGGTTCAAAGACATTGCTTGCATATTCTAAAGGCCCTGGATATTACTGGTAGGAAGGTTTTAAGGATGTCAGAAATCTGCCCATTAATGATAAGGGCCGAACGGTTTATTTCCGAGTGAGTTCCAGCGCGCCGGAGACAAAGTGAAGCTTCATTTATGTGCTAATATGGCGCGGGGGAGATAATGGGCGAGGCGCGATCACTCTGCATGTCAGAACGAGGCCTTTGAACCGTACTTCATTTCTACAGCACCTGCCACTGGTCTCCAATAAACACAAATAGTAAACACAGAGTGTACCCTGCCAGACCACAGGCAGTGAGTGAAAGGCCAATAATTACTTTGTGAGAGTTTTATTGTGGGTGTGTGTGTGTTTGTGGGTGAAACATTCCCCTTTTTGGCAGCCAAAGCCTGGATGTTATTAACCCCTTAAACTGCAGGCCTATTATTCAGTTACGGTTCTTAAGAAGCTCCATTCGGTAACTAGTGTCAATGATTCAGTAACTGCTATGAAAGTAATTTGTAAGTTATGAATAAAGGATTTTATGTAGTATAATAGTTTTACACTGAGTGTATTGTGTTCTTAAAAAGCACAACCCGACACTGTGTTTGCATTAACATTATGATCAAACTGTTACTACTCAAGCCTGGTAAAACCCAGACCAGGGGTCGACTACCCAAACGTTAAGAAGAGCCATTTTGTCCTTTCAACAAAAATCAAACCATCTTGGGAGCCACAACATTTTATGTCCATTTTACCATCTTGGTTATACACATGTCTCAGTATGTGCTGATGTTCTGGTATAGGCTAAAAATAATGCAGATTTGCTTTGCTTTAAGCTTTAGCCCAGCTATAGCCGCTTTTCTCGCATCTCCGGCAGGAAACTTTTCCACAAAAATAGAATAGTTTCTTGTAAAATGTCTCAAACATTCAACTTTTTACGAGGTTTGAGATCAGCTTCTCATTTGCCAGCTCCTTGTTTGAATTTTCCCGTTACACCTTAAATGGTGCCTAAGCGCCAGAATGTAACCACTGTACCATTTATAGTGGAACGAGAACATTTGAACAAGCTGGTGAATGAGAAGCTGACTTCAGCCTCGCGACCTTTTACTGTTTGACTGTTTCTCATTTCAGAATAAATGTATCAGGAAACCAGCCGAGTGCTTATAAATGCAAATAAGTCCATTCATCTCCAAATTATCGATGTTTGTCTTAAATCTTTCTCTTTGCCTTTTCTTTAGCTACTAGTTGGGCTAGATTGTTGTCTGCACTGTTATGGTGACCAGCAGTTTATGCGCCAACCTTTGTGAATTAGCAGTTATAGGCTAAATGAACTCCAATGTTTAAGACCATTTATTATTAAAACTGCACAACTAATCCAGCTGTGGAGCCGTAACAAGGCAGTGAAAGAATTGCATGTCGCCAAGTCCTGACAGTGCAGTTCAAAAAATCCTTCACATCAGGTGAGCTGTGAAAAAGTCATTCATTTACTTGATTTCCAGTCAAAACGGACAGTACAATTTATTCTTTCCTTAGCGTCACAAAAAGAAGAAAATATATATTTAACAGAAGCCTCAAGAACGAAATATAATATCTCATTTTCAGTATTTAGTGTGTCGACACTTTGCCTTTATTACAGCTTTCATTCTTTCAGCTTTCAGGTTTCCTGTTTTTCACACCAAAGTTAGACGTTGGAAGTTGGTTGCATTTTTTGCTTCTCACAATCCACACTCAATGATGTTGAGACCTGGACTCTGGGGTGGACAGTCCGTTGTCCTGCAGGTTCTTTTTATGATTTGCAGATTCCCGATTCTTTTTTGTGTATTTCCTTTTCACAGTTCTCAACAGCTACACGTCCTTTCAGACCCACAGTGCTGAGTTGTCTTCTCACAGCAGAAGGATGGACAGAAACACCTGTGGATTTTTTCAGCTCTGAAGAAACAGTGGAGCTTGATTTTCCCCTCTCTCTCAAAGATTTCTAAGTGTTGTTTATCTGATGGGGGCAGTTTTGGTGGTCTGCCTGGTTAGGCAAGCCCCTTTTACTTATTTTCAAATCATTTTGAGCTCCAGCTTTAGAAACTTCTGTTTTTTTTTACTTATATTGCTTTCACGTTCCCCTTCCTTATACAAGGGGGAAAATGAATGACTTGTACTGAATGGGTGTTTTGACTGGAAATGAAATAAAAGAAGGGTGGTCTCCGACTTTTGCACAGTACTGTACATTTATAACCATTGCTTTTACTAAAGAACTACTAAAGAACAAGTGATAATTCAAATTTACAGTTTTTCTTTGCTCTAAATGACTAATCAGCCAAAACATGGAGTTTGCTCCTTAAGTTTTTCACTGAAGCTATGAAGCTAATGTGGCTAAGTCAAGAAAGATTATAGCTAGTAATTGTGCAAACAGCATGCCTAACTCATCACACATTTCCCTCAAATCATGTCAAGTTGTTGAGTAAGATGAGTAAATGAGTCTATTTGAGATACTCAGTGGAAATGTCAATGTGGTTCGAGGAAATTGTGTGACTAGATATGCTAACTAGTGGCTAAATATAGGCTTTCATTACTTGTCAGCTACATTAGCCTCACTTCTCCAGTGCAAAACCAAAGACACATGCCTTGTCTGACAAATAAAGGGAAAATTGTTTTTATTCTTGGCCAAACCATCCCTTTAAGGGGTTAAATCTCACTTTATCATGTTTGAAGATACTGAAACAAGATAGTTGGACGCAACAGGCTGCTGTTTGCTTGGAACAGCTTGTGTCATAGTTATGAGCGCCTTGGGACCCGGATTCTGCTTCCTTTGCTTGAGTGATGTCATATTTATAGCTGATGGCGAGCAGAAACAGAACAGGGTGGAGGGGGGCGAGGAGCCAATCAGGGCCAGCGGTCATGACGAAGTGTGTAATAGTGTCATAGCTAATTTCCTGGGTGGGTTTTCACAGCCTTTTCCACGCTGTCTACGCTGAACCTGCGCAACCATAAATACACTCAGCGATGCAAGCTTCACCTGGCATTTTTTAACAAATCCAAGCCCTGTTTTGCTAATACGGAATGCTGCTCCGACCACCAAATGACCTCTGGAGTTAGCGCGAAGGCCTATAAAATCTCGCATTAGCGGCCTGCTACCAGCCTTGCCTGTTAACCATTTGCACATGGTGCTGAAATGGTATAATAATACACCTGTACTTTTCCCTCTGCTAATGTTTTACATGCCTGCTGGTGGCTTTTTTGGTCCCTCTGTATTACTAAGCATGACATCTATGACAAATAGATGTTTTCTCAACTTCTGTGTCCATCATTAATCTTGCATTAGCTTGCTTTACACAATTACGGCAAAACGGCTGATCAGCTTTGTTCACACAGGCTTTAGGGCTGCGGGTGTATATGGATGTTTTTCCCCACTGCCGCCATAGCGACCGTCCAAAACAATGCACACTCACTCTAAACTCGTCCCGACTAGGAATGTGGCCTGTGTCTGAACGGTAGGGAAGGAGGGGAAATCATAGCGCTCAGCAAAGGCTCCCCTCATCTAAACACTGATGTCAAAGGTTTATAATATGATACTCTACATTGTGGTGGATGTCTAATGCAATGCCAGTTTAATTTGGCAGAGATGACATGTAAATATACATGCTGTTTTGGTTGTAGTTAGGGCGCTTTCAGCCTATTATGTGCGAGTATGTGAGTTACATTACACAATCATAAAATGAACTGTTGTATGAACTTTTGGTGCATTTAGCTTAGCATTACTTGCCTCAGTCTAGGATAAAACGAAGAAAACACCCCCTCAAATGGGAGTTCCTAGTCAGGAAGACTAGGAAGTTCTCAATGAGCATATAAGGTCATATGGTTGCTCACATCATCAACAGTAATAAAGCAACACTTCTCTACTTTTAGATCTTAGAAACAATGTCTTTTTAAATTGTAGGTTCTTACTTTGTTTTACTCCACTACTGCATGGTGTCCACACATGTGGACAGTTCAATAACTTTTTCATAAAACTGATTCTTATGTAAAATGAAATTTGAAATGATTTTTATACAGATCTGAGTAATAAAAAACATTTTTTAAAAAAATCGTAATGCAATTTCTTGTAATTTATGCATGAAAGGGTTGAATGAGATTATAGTAGTATTTGTTTAAGTCAGTCAACATACAGATATGCTGGGTTAAAAACTTTTACCTGTTACCCCAGATGTGATCTCTCAGCCAAAATATGTTTGGTGTCCAAATTTTGCTTCTTTAGTTTAGCATTGGATGCTAATGTAGCTAACAATAGAAGTTTATAGTCACCCAAATCTTTACTGTAAATATATATCCCCAAAACCATCTCTCAGCCCACTCCAGTTACAGCCAGGTCTTCGTTAAGACCTACAGCTACCCACCATTTGGCTGTATGATGAAGTTTTGTTCATTTTTGTAGTTGCACACAGTACAGTAAGTCATACTGTGTTCTAAACCACATCAAGTCTGCACAACTTTAACAAAGACTTGGATGCAGTTTGAGCAGGTGTAGAAAAGTGTTGGGGGTTTATTTATAGAAAAGATTTGGGTGACAACTGACGTCTAGTGTTTTTTTAACAATGTTAGCCTCGTAGCTCCAGCATTAAACTAAGACACTAAACATGTATCAGCTGATGGGCTACATCCGGGGTGGAAAATTCTGCAAATATGATTTTTTTTTTTTTGCTGTTAAATCTATAATACAGGCTATAAATGTTTCCATATACATGGTTGTCAATGTTCTCACTCTATCATTAATATTATCTGGCTAGCTTGTTGCTAACAATACTTGCTTTCACAGGGGTGTCCACATTGTTTCCCACATTGTAGATCAAATGCAGTTTTAAATTACTTTAATAATGTTCCCACTTAGGAATTAAGCCAAACACAGCATTAATACAGTTTACTACACATTTCCATTCAATCTAAAGGAGTCAGCATATACAACCATTGTTACTTCAATTTAAAATTCTATTGTAAATGAAGGGAAATTCCACCAATTTTTCAAAATTAATGCATAATTTGGTTGATGAGATGTCAACAAAGTCATTCTGAGTGGTTTGATGTGAAATGCTCAATTCTAGCCAACTCAGATTTCATCGCAGTGGTGATAGGAATCAGGGATCACAATGTCAACAATGCAGATATAAACCACCAGTGATCCTACATGTGTCTTCGGAGTTTTCACATGTAGTGTGTAAGGTTAAAAATGACACTTTTGAGGTAAATCTGAAAAAATAAGTTTTCTTTGGGAAATAGTTTGCCTTACAGTGCCTGTATCTCTCTGCCAGAAACTGATTTTAAAAATACGTTTTAAGCCAAAGCTTTGTCTAAGATTTATTGTG
Source organism: Colossoma macropomum (assembly GCF_904425465.1). Lineage (NCBI taxonomy): Eukaryota > Metazoa > Chordata > Actinopteri > Characiformes > Serrasalmidae > Colossoma > Colossoma macropomum. Next base: position 42,641,828 of record NW_023494791.1, read on the forward strand.
AATCAATAGGCATGAATGTGTTGCCTGTGTCAGGCATTAGTCAACATATTCATAATCATTTCATATAATAACTTTCTGTGAAGGAGCTCTTAGAGATGTTAAACTCTTCAGACGTTTGGTGGAACAACAGTGGACAGTTCTGACTCAGTAAGTTGGAGCATTTTACGTCAAATCACTCTGAATGACTTTACATCTCAAAGATTAAATTGCTTAGAAATTTTGAAAAGTCATCAGAATTTCCCTTTAACGTCGAATTTTGGATTTGTAAGTCAAACAACTCTCTTGTTTCCTTTGTAGGTGCAAATAAATGAGCTGAAAAAGCAGGCAGTCTTGGCTTGTTCCAATGTATCTCATATTAGTGGTGAGGCAAGTGAGGCTGCAGAAAAAGCCAAAAGCTGTTGCGTGGTGGCTGAAGTTCAAGAAGGGGGCAGCCCCAGTCGCAGCGCAATGGCTTGGAGTGGTGGATCGGCATTGCAGGAATTTTTTAATTTCCTGTTACTCAATAATTCTGCTCTCGTTAGGGCTGGGGACAACTTCCTGAGCGGTGTGCTTTTCTGATCAGCTCGATCCATTCGACAGACGCTGCCCCCGACCACCTTTCATCTGCTACAGCCATTCCAGCTGCTCCATTCGGCCTTCCACACGACCTCTGGGTTGCGTGTTTGCGCGCGCGTGTCTGAAGAAGGATCCATCAGCTGATAGTTCTGCTGATGTCACATGGCCGGGATGCTCCCCAGCTCTTATTAAAGCTTGATTCCATTTTCTCGTTGACCTCTTGGAGTAAGTGAGCTGGTCTTTCTCTCTTGTCCGCTGAGGAAATAAAGAAAACAGTGACATGAGAAGCAGAACGAATGGGGAGCTAAGTGCTTTACGGCACTTCCAGTCCTTCAGGGCTAACTCCCTCTCTTTCTCTCTCTCTCTTAACAATTCATGGCCGTTTAGGGTTGAATAAGTCACCTGCTGTCCCAGGTGTTGACTTGTTGGCAATTGCTCACAGCATCTGGCCAAGCTATTATGAAGTGGCTAAAACTGGACCAAGGTCAATTAGCTATTATTTTTACACACACAGATTTGTCCAATGCACTCCATCTGAAATAATACACTACTATAATGTGGCATGCAGTTGGAGTCCAACTGTTTTGGCATAGACTTCGCTCACTGTCCTCATTATTACAAACAAACTTACCCTGTACGTCCACTGGCCATTTTATTAGGAACCTATTTATTAGAATACCTTATATTTCCACTTACTGGCCTCTTTATTAGAAACCCCGACTTTATATGTCCACTTACTGGCTACTTTATTAGAAACACCTACCTTGTACTTCCACTCACTGGCCACTTTATAAGAAACACCTACCTTGTACGTCTACTCACTGGTCACTTCATTAGAAACACCAACCTTATATGCCCACTCATTGGCCGCCATGTACTTCCACTCACTGGTCACTTTATTAGAAACATCTACCGTGTACTTCCACTCACCGGCCACTTTATTAGAAACACCTACGTTGTCTGTCCACTCACCGGCCACTTTATTAGAAACTCCTACCTTGTACATTCACTGTAGCTGACCTGTTGTCAGCCATAATTTATCTGCAGCCATTCATTGGTCTGTCAGTGGTGGACCACTCTCAACATAGCAGTGACACTGATGTGTGTAAGCAACAAGAGCATCTCTGTGGTCAGAAACTGACCACTGATGAAGGGCTGCAGGACCAACACAAACTGTGCATCAACAGATGGGCTAGAGTCTCAAACAGTCCCCCAGCAAAGTGAGATTGTAAGGCAGGGTGAGGCGCCTGTGCATGTGTTATGAGTCAGAAAGCTCTTTGTTGCTTTTATACAAACTTTTCACTTTATCTCTGACTTCACTTTATTAAAGTGGCGACAGCTGGTAATAACGTGCAAACCACTATATATTTATATTGAAAATATTTACCGAAAGCGTCTGATTTGAGAGACCGCCAGGCTCACTATTTGGCCGCATTCTGTAACATATTGCCTAAACAATAGTCTGAGTCAGTCAACACAAAGCTGCCAGCTTGTCACTGTTCTTTAAGCAAAAGTGCCACAGCCACAACAAAGCCACTGATGCAGCTTCGGCTGGGTGATTGACAATAGGAGCATATCTTTATTTATCTAATTAGAGCATTGCCTGTTAACATGGCTGGTATGACAGGCAGCAAAAAATCAGAGAGAGAGAGAGAGAGAGAGAGAGAGAGAGAGAGAGAGAGAGAGAGAGAGAGAGAGAAATGCAGTGTTGCAGTGTGTGCCAGAGGCGAGGGCTTCACACTCGCTCCGAAGCAAGTCAACCTTAACATTTTTTAAATTACAATAATGACTGTCTAAACATTTATCCTGAGCGCGTTCTTGTGTACATACGCCTTTGTCTAGACGCTCTGTTACTCCAGAGCTGGGAAAACAGCATTAAACCAGTGCAAGACAGAGAGAGCGGGAAATATCAGTATCAAATGATATCATCTCCCCATTGCAATGTAAAGGTGAGATTGAGGGCGATCAATTAGGATTTGCGCTGGAGCAGAAAATAGCTTATGACAGTGCTAAGGTGTTTCGAATGGAAGAGGAAAAATAAACGCAGGCCGCGAAACAGTCCCACAGCCGCTAGCTCTACCACAGGGTTTTGGCCCGAGTCCATGACAAACTTAAGACAACTGAAGACTGAAGTGATTTGAATATTCTTGTATGGAGGTTTATTCTAAAAGTACAGTTAGTGGAGTGAGGGTGGGTCACTTTCTACCATATGTCCTTACTAGCTCTCAACTAAGTAGCAATAGGCTATTCCAACTAGCAGCAACTGAAAGTTAAACATCTTATATATATATATATATATATATATATATATGTATATATATATGCATACACACATATTTCAGCAGCCACCTGGGACAACATAGCATGGCCTATCAACACCCTTGCAACTACCTCAGATACCATGGCAATGGCCTAGCAACACCTTAGCAACTACCTGGGACACCATAGCAATGACCTAGCAACACCTTAGCAACCACCTGTGATACCTTAGCAATGCCACAGCAACATCTTAGCAACTACCTGGGATACCATAGCAACAGCCTAGCAACACCGTAGCAACCACCAGGCCATATGCCAATCAACCCCACTCACATCAGGGCACAATGCATCTATCAAAATATTGCTGATGACCTCAAATAAACATTTTCAATATGTTTTCTTTAAAACATTACAACAATGCATTTTCTCAGGGTGACATTTTATATATACATAAAAATTTAATGTGAAATATAAGTGCAATAAAACTAACTATAGATGCTAAAACAGTATATTTAACTGTGTCTGTTTTAAATATTTAAATATAGGCACATGTAAATATATTGAAATATATGCATGTGCAGATGAAAATATGTAATAGCGTACATTTTTTATATTAATATGTATGTAAAATATATATGAAAATATATTACTATCTTGACACATAATTGATACATTTCCTTATGCAAATGGGCAGAAAAATCAAAACATTTTCCCCAGCTTAGACCATATTTACAGCTCTTGACAAAACGGATGAATGTTGGTCACGAGGGCAGTCATTTTTATCTACCTTTTTGAGTGAGTTCCCCTCACTGACCCAGAAGTTAACACTGTGCAAACTAACCCCTGTGCCAACCAGTCCTGTTCTCTGCTACATATTCTGTAAAGGGCCACCTCAACTACAAAACACAGAAAAGAAATGTTGCTCCACTGCAGTGGATGACATTGTTAGCTTTAGGCATGGCATCAAACGTCCAAGCACATCATCGACTCTCACTTGATTACCCAGCAAAAGAACTATGTGACTGTCTAAAGTGGTCTGTTGGAAAAACAAGTCATCAAGAAATAATGCAGTTAAGTTGGAGTAATTGTGTTAATGGATGGTACCGAACCACAAAAGCAGCAATTTTCATTAAAAGAACCCTGTTTGAGCCCCATTTGGGTTAATTAACCTTAAATAGAGTTATTAAATGGTTAACTCTTTCAAATCACATTCATGAGCAGAGATCGCAGTGAAATGGTCTGCAGTGATTATGTTTTTGCCGTATTTCCTCACTAATGCTAGAAAATTTGGACTCATTTGTCATAATTTCTTACTTTGTAATAAGCACTTTTTTCCTTTTTTATGTTACTTGAACATAAACCTTTTAGACTGTACGAACATTAAGATAGATGGGACAATAAAAGGTACAAAATTACATGGTATAAGTCTGAATGTAATGCATTATAAGACTATAACTAGGTTCTGGTATATTTTCTGCATCAGAACAGACCCAGGCATACAGCCAGATAAACACTGAGTATAAACACTTCTGGGACATGAGAGAGACGCTATATGGAGGCTGATCTTTGCTGGACCTTGAACTGCTTTAAAATCTTTTTTTAAATTGTTTTTTTTACACGATGAGCAAATTCAGCAGACTTCTTTATTTTTAGCTAACTAGAAGCTGCAATGCTAGACTAACAAAAAAACAGGCGAGCTGGCTACAGGTGCTAGACTGTTAGCAATTAGCAATCAAAACTAAATGGATAGCAGTGCAGAGAGCTGGTTTATATCAGCCAGTACATAACAGTAAATGACAGCTGCCTTGTTCAGGTATTTAGTTAACATCAGCAAAGACATTAAGCTTTGCTCATTTAATGCTCTGAGAGTTTGCTTGTTTCATTTCTTTATTTATTTTTTTTTATTTTTTAACAAATACTAAGTTGTATGTCATGTTTTACCAGTTAGATGTGATTATCTCACTTCACTTAAATCCTGTAAAGAGCTCTTACAATGCTCCGCAATGTATCATATAATAAAATAAAAAAATTTTCTTAACATGTAAAAGATGTGTAAAAAACTCATTTCACTTGAAGAATATTATGACCTGGCATAAAGCTCTATAAACTGTTAAATGCAGTTATACTGTATTACAGCTTTAGTGTCTATGTTCTTATTAAGAGATATTATAATGCTTTATAGAGGCTGACTTCATGAAGTTATGAACTCTTGCTTTTTAAAGTGATATGCATGTAATTCTAATGACTGATGAGCAATAATGTATTATAAGCCATTATATGTGCCATATAAAGCCTAATAAATGTATTTATAATGTATTGAAATACAGAATTCAAAGGAAGTGCTACTGAAATAACCTGTACAGACTGTATATACTGTAATTATACTGTAATTATCCAATTATCCAAACTAATCATCCAATACCTTCTTGAGAAGTTTTCTGCCTCAACATTTCATCCATACCTTTCAAAAGACATTTTGGAGGTTGATTTTAGTATAAATTAATCCTCAATGTAAACACAATTTTGATTAAGTGATGCTGTGTATTCATTCAACACCGTCTCAATGCACATCCTGGCTTGACAGAACACATGCTTTCTTGTTTTGGCATTTCCTGTAGAAGGAACTGTGTGAGTAACAAAAAAAAATAACTGCCAAAAGACATCAAAAACATGGCCGGCAGACACGGACAGGAATGCTACAAATGTCACCCCAATATCCGAGCTACAGCATGGCCTCTGTGCATACTCTGGGGGGAGGAAATAGCAACTAGGGGGCTTGACAGGGCCCAGAAGCTAACGCCACCGGCTACAAACCACCCGGTAACCGCCCAATCACCGGCCATTAACAGGCACGTCTTAACCTGTGGAGAGGAACTGCAATAAAACTAAATTTGTTTTTAGGCCCCTTTAAAGGGTTTTAAAATCAAAGTGGGCTTTTTTTGGCATCACTTCAGGGCACTCACCCCTGACCCAACCGACACACACAGATATAGGTCTGTTTTCATACAATGTGAGTACATGAGGTCACACATATGTCATATATGTGTTGTAAATAATAACATAACGAATATACATAATAATGTTATATGTGTAGTGTGTATGTGTAATAATAATTTGTCCTGTGTGTATTGTATATGCATATACATGTGTACATACACACATATGTATATATGTGTGTGTACATAAAAACACACACACACACATACACACACAAACACTATATATACGTGTGTGTATGTTTTTGTGTGTGTGTGTGTGTGTGTGTGTGTGTATACACATGCGCACACATACACACAAACACACACACTCACACACGCACACACAAATATAGTATAATTGTAAGAGGTAATATATTATAATCATCTTTTGCTCATTCACTTTCAAAAATAAAAAAAGAAACATCTAAAAACATAAAAAATCACAATAGTACTAAAGGTTTTGTATGCTTTGCTTTTCTTCGAGTTTTCCAAAAAACAAAAAGTCCTGAAAATGTACAAAAACCAAAACATACTCTAACATGTACACTTGACATACCTCACACATCACATGAACCACATAACTGTTGGTTTGTGTGTGTGTGTGTGTGTGTGTATGTGTGTGTGTGTGTGTGAGTGAGTGGATTATGCATGGCCCTGTGCATCTCTTTGTGTTTGTTGTTGGACAGGTGTAGAGGCCCGCAGGCTGATGGGCAGGTTTAATCCGGCCCTGTTTTGGGGATGTCAACCACAGGTGCTGCCCCGGGCCAGCGGGGTCTGTTGAGGTGGAAGGAGATTCGCCCTCAATACTGGAACTCTTTGTCTGAGGTGTGTTTAAGAAATGTAAAATATGTTCAAGGTTGATGTATCCATGTAATCCGAGTATAATGAGTGTCGGAAAAATCCGAAACAATCAAAAAACCCCCTTTGACATCTTCTTGCACTTTCATGTCAGTCTTTTAGTGCATCTGTTGCTTAAATCTGACAGCGTATCATTTCAGTGTTTATTTTTCTTGCTAGTCACTCTCTTATGAATCAATTCACAGTATATCTGTAGCCAACACCCTTCACTTATGTCTCAGTCAGTTTTCAGTTACAGGTATTTAATTATATTCCTGAATGTTCACTATGGGTTTGAGTGAGTATATAGGATTAGATTGTGTCAGTTGTGTTAAGTGTCAATTTTCCTGAATTGTATGAACTCTAAAAGATGTGTGGTGGGTGTGTGTTTGTGCATGCATGTGTGATTGTGAGATGCACACGTGGTGTGAGTGTGTGTGTGCGTGGATGTGTGTGTGCATGTATACGTGGTGTATGTGTGTGTGTGTGTGTGTGTGTGTGCATACATGGTGTGTGTGTGTGTGTGTGTATGTGTGCATACAAGGGGTGTGTGTGTGTGTGTGTGTATGCGCATACATGGTGTGTGTGTGTGTGTGTGTTTGTGCATACATTGGTGATTCTTGACAGTGAGTCAGATCTGAGTTGCACTCGAGTTGCGTGTTAACTGACTCCCGACTCGCCTCAGACACTTAACTGACTCGTGACTCGGACTTGAGACTTAAGAGTGAATGTGAAAATTGTGAAATCTCAGGCTGAGAAAAAACACAAACAGAACAGGTTAAATTAGGAATCCAACCTTAATGCTTTAATCTGTTTTTTCTGCTCTTCTCTTTAATAAGCCATTTGTTAGTGCTGTTGTTGTGATTATTTGCCATATAAAGGACTTTGCATACCGAACTGTGTGCAGAAGTATGGAAAGAACTTTGTCTAAAAGAAAATTCATAGATTTTTTCAGTTTATGTTAACATTTCAGGTGAATTTGCTATGACTCTCGCTGTCTTGCATACACGCTACACAAACTACAGACTGTCCAGTTGTTTCAAGCTGTTTTGGCTTTTTCCATTAAGCAAATAAATGCTTTGTAATTTGAAACTGTGTCAAATCTGACAAGTTTTTAGTAGAGTTCACTTTTGTACAAAGTAATAATTAATAACTAATAATAAGGCTAAACTAAAATTCTATAGTAAGGACTCTTGACTCCACTGGAATCGACTCATGAATATATCTGGTGTGTATGAATGCATGGGTGTGCGTGTGTTTGTGCATGTATGTGTGTGGGGGTGCTTGTGTGTGTGTGGTGAGAGGAGGAGGGCTATGTTCTACAATAGTAAGTGCGTCTAATCCTTTCCTGAGGCTTTAAACAACAGAAATACAAATTTAAGGCTGCATTAATTGCCGGATTTTAAAAATAAACAATAAGCCTGCCCTAGAAAGGAGACGCTCATGAATAAACAACAGTCAATTTACATTATTATCTTAACATTAAACCGTAAAATAATATGTAACCTCTGAAAGACCTGTGTAACTGTTTAACTGTGATTAAAAAGCACAGACAACATGTAACTATATACCAATATGTAACTATGTACCAACATGAATACTTAAATATCTTTACATCTTGTAATTTTATTTCAAACACAAAGTTCAGGTGTTTCAGCCACACCCATTGCTGACAGGTGTGTGAAATCAAGCACATAGCCATGCAGCCTCAATAGACAAGTACAGACAGCAGAGTCATACAGAAGAGCTTAGTGACGTCAAAGTGACAATGTAGCCTCATCAGTTCATGAAGTTTCTGCCCTGCTAGATCTGCCCTAGTCAACTGTAAGTGCTATTATTGTGAAATGGAAACATGTAGGAGCCACAACAGCTCAGCCACAAAGCAGTAGACCATGCAAACTTTGGCGCAGTGGAAACGTTTTCTGGAGTGATGAATCATGGTTTGGGCTCGGCCACTTAGTTCCAGTGAAGTGTAATGTTAAGGCAACAGCATACAAAGACATTTTAGTCAGTTATATGCTTCCAACTTTGTGGCAACAGTTTGTGGAAAGCTCTTTCCTGTGCCAGCATCACTGAGCCCAAGTACACAAAGCCAAGTTCATAAAAACATGGTTTCACAAGTTTGGTATGGAGGAACTCTGGTGTCCTACATAGGGCCCTGACCTCAACCCTTCTGCACATGAATTGGAACATGGTTTGCGAGCTAGACCCTCTCCTCCAACATCAGTGTCTGACCTTACAAATGACTTTTGACTTAATGGTCACAAATTCCCACAGACACACTCCAAAATCTTATGGAAAGTTTTCCCAGAAGAGTGGAGGCTGTTATTGCCATTAGGGGGTGGGGGCAACTCCATATTATAGTAATGCTCATAGTTTTGGAATTGGAATCCAACAAGGTATGACGGTCCAGTGTCCACATACTTTTGACCATGTAGTGTAGAATTCTGAATGTTTTTCATTTCATTTAACTCCCAAATGTTAATTTTTATAACTTGATTTTTTAGTAAATGTCTTTTGTAGAAGACCTTCAAGCAGCCATATAATGTAAAACCATTTTTTAAAAAATAAAAACATTACATGTATATTATGTAAATACTGTTCATGTTTTAAAAGTCACAGTCCAAACATGAAAATTAAGATGCATAAACAGTCTGTTTTGAATCATTTTCGTGATGATGTCGCAATATCTAGTCTACTTACATATACAGTCTTAGGCAAAAGTTTGGGGGCCCCTGGTCAAATGACATTGGTCCTCATTCACCAATATCTTCCCAAGTTTTTTCTTAAATCTGTTATTGAGAAAATCTCTAAGAAAAAGTCGACATCAGATTCATGGCGTGTTCTCAAACCACAGAACTGTTCACAGCTTTGTGCTCTTGAGTGTGTAGATTCTGTTCTTACCTAAGATCAAATCCCAAATAAGAAAACATTGGTGAATCTCAGAATCTTCGTAAAAACTGCGTATGTGGATTTTAGAATTTCTTCTTAACAATAGTTGGTAAATGAGGCCCATAGTTTGTTGAGGACAAACTTCTGCACATTTTAGTGAGTAGTTGCATGAATTTAACATACTGGCGAAAAATAAAACATAAAATGTGGCCTGTGCAAAAGTTACGGCACGTTTTATATTGTCTTTTTTCCAGCATGGTCCTCATTCACCAACATAAACTCAGCAAACAGATATAAATTGTGCATTTAAAGTGCCCACAACTGTTCAGCCCACCTATTCATGATGAAGTCACAAGTCGTGTTTCATCCAAGATTGTTCTGTGAACCAATCAGAAGAGTTCATTTACATATATCAGCCTTAAAAGTCTTAAAAGCTGCGACATAAACCACTCGTTTAATTCAAAGGGATAGACAGAGGCTGGAAAATGGTCATACAATGAAATGCAAGAAAAATAGGATATGTGCCCTTTTAGGTTTAGAATGACTGTCCAGGATTGAGTTTCAGTGTTAGCTGGTTAACTTTCTTTCTGGTTTCAAAACATCACATGGAAAGATAAAGTAATAGCCAAATATCTATGATTATTCATGTTTATATGCAAATCCTAGTGCTTTAGTAGTGAACAGACGGCAGACACTTGCATATCTCCATCACTGATATAAACTGACTAAGATGATGGTCAGTTTGCATGTCATCTAGCCCTAAAAAGGACAAGGTCTCACCTTGAGGTCTTCATTTTCCTCTCCGATTCAGGCCACCATGTCAAGTTCACTGAGATGAAGCGTCCAGACCAGACACGGAGAACAAAGTCCGTCTGTTCGACCCTTGATTAACTGATATCAGCTCCGGTCTCGCGTTCTGACCACCACCCCCTCTGCTAATGGCGACCATGACGACCGAGCCTTTGAATTCTGATGATGCTTTATGACTCTTAATTGGGACCGGCTGACCCGGCTGTATTCCATTGGTCCAGAGGAGGAGTGGGGGAGTGGTCCCTGTCCATGGCTGCTTCTGATTGGACGCTCCCGTTGACCCTCACCTCCACGGGACGGTGAGGACACGTCTCAAGTTCAGCCTGAGCCTGGGTGGCACCTGGATCAGCTTACCTCCACCTGTCCCTTCACAGTGGAATCCCCCTGCTCACTGCTCGCCCTCCAGACCCTACTGCACACACTACTTAACATACCCCCCAACACGGCTCTCCTTACAGCTGTTAAACAAAACCCCAGCATGCTGGGTTCAGCAGAAACCACCATGTGTTTGAGGAACTGAGATAAATAATAAGCAGTGAAGAAAGTGGTAAAGTTAGGTTTTGTGTAATGGAAGTAACATATTAACAAAACATCTACTTAATGTACTTAACGTATCAACAGAACATCTACAAGATATTTACTTCAGTGTATTCAGATGCTTCACTACAGCTACTTCACTGATATGTTGTTGGTCTTTTACTGATAATCTGTTAAGATTTTATTTATCATCTACAAAGGTTGAATAAAGTGTTATAAACGAAGTTATAATAAAATTAATTTCCAGAGTGCCTCATTCAGAACAAGTGATCAAATCTCAAGGCTGATGAGCTGCCAAAAATATTGTAAATACATAGTTAGTTTTTAATCGCTTGAAGGGGAATTTCAGTCATTTACCACTATTTTACCACTATTAACATTTGCACCGTAGACACTGTGACCACCTGGTTCCTATTAACACCACTGTACAGAAAAAAGTCTGCAAGTTTCTCTACAATGAATCTAATTAATTATGAAGAATTTTTGAAAAATCAGTCAAATTTCCCTTTCAATAACTTCATATTGTAAAAAGTGGCTCATCAGATCTACTAAAAAATCACTTTATGTGGTAACAAGTAAATTAACTAGGTTTATTCAACCTAAATGAATAAACTTGTATGTAGTACATAACAATGTAGTTTTTAAGTTCAATAAAACTAGTTCAATTCCACATGAAGTATTTTTTTAAATAGACGAGCCACTTTTTACAGTGCGGCTTTAAAATTTTTAATTCATTGATTCTTAAATAATGAGTTAATACAATGCAGGAAACATGATTATTTTGTGTGACTATTATGTTTATGTACTATATGATGTTCAGCAACTTTGAAATTTTACAACAGCCAGTTTGCTTATTTTTTAATTAAATATTAAATGTTTTTACAGTGGAATGAATTATTTACATCTACATTGTATGTTGTTATTGTTTACAAAATGTCAAAAAGTATTAGATTTTGATGCACATGGTTGAATAAAAACTCTATATTAATTACTAATTTCACTTACTGAAGTTCTGTTGAATAATTAAGTCAATTAGGCAACAACACATTTGCAGCAATTTTACTGACATCTAGTTTAACCAAGTCTTTTGCAATATAATTGTTGTAATATAGATTTTTAATACTTATGCAAACTCACATTTGAATAGTGAGGGGCTGTGGTAATTATACATGTTTAAGTTTTCTTAAACATCTTTTTTACTCAGCATTTTGTCTGTATTTTGTCTCATTTTACTCTTCCTTAGCTCTTTTATTTTTTTTTTCCTTCCTAGTTTATTTAAGTCTTTTTTATTTTTATTTGTTTTAATTTCCTGCTTGTTGTGTTGTTTATGTGTGTGCTGATTCGATGTACAGCACTTTGGTGAAAAAGAGTGCTTTATAAAAAAAACTTACTTACATTAAAAATTTAAAAAGTTAGTTTTGCACTTATGTTTTCCTTATATTTTTTTCTTTTGAACATTAATTTAGCTTTCAGGAATTTAGGCCAGGAATTTAAGTTTGAACACCCTGGGTGAATAAAATGTTTTGTTGATTTTCAAAGTGAAAATAAGTTAATGCATCTTCTACAGGGGAGAAACTTAAATATGATATTTTTCTGCAAATGTTAGTGCAAAATGTGTATTTATTTGCTGAATTATGTAAAATGTAAAATACAACTATGTGCCATAATTTTGGCACAGGCTACATTTTATGTTTTTTATCCCCAATATGTTAGATTCAGCTCTCTGAAGAACCAATGTTTTAAATGAGATGTGCAACTGTGAAGAAGTTTTTTAAACTTTTCAGAAGTTCTACAACCAATTACAGGACTTTCCCTCTAATCCTACATTTAAGCCAAGAACCACTGAGGAAACAAGACTCTTGAAACCATCCATTGAAATGCCTGGCTCCATTTGACGCCTCTGTTTTTAACAGTGTTGATACCTTTAACACTGTTAGATGACTTTGAACAGAAACTATCCATTAAAGTCGTGGTCATTCGCACTATTTGTACCATATGAAGTGGAGAACTGCCCGAAAAAATTCCCCCTTTAGATTCAGTGGCTGTTGTGCTCCTCAAGGTCGTAACATAAGAACGTGATTCTGACCTTTTATTAAAGTGCAGATTCCATATTGTTTGCGTAACCTTGCCGTGACATCAAACAATCACATTTGTTCTTCGGATTCTGCGTGTGCCGGGCAGCAGAGGACGTCCACCTCATGACCGACCGGTTCCTTTGATGCACTAATGAAAACAAATGAGGGTAATTCAATAAGACGTCATCGAGGATTGTCTCTACGTGAGCCACAGTGCTGGCTCTCGAATGTTGGAGCGCTACAGCAGAGCTCTAGACTGCACTTGTCACCGCTGTCCAAAACACCAAAGCAATGAGTATATGTCATTTGTGAATGCTGACTGGAATGAGTTTAAACCAAGCGCAGTATCATTCTCATCTGAATTCTTTCTAAGGCTGGACGACTCCTAATAGCTACTGAATGAGTTATAAGGTAATATGTTTGGAACAGGCGCAGTCTGGTAAGTCATAATACAAAAGCAGTGGCAGGCAAGAACATAAACTGGTCAAAACAGCTCTTTAGGACTGTGAAGCTGTCCGATGACACACCATTTACCTAATACATTAAACTGAATTAAGAACAAGAGATATGGATGTTCATAGTTGTGTCATAACTTTGTAAATGATTTAAGACAAGCTATTTATTTGTCCATAATCAGTTTCTGGCACATTACAGCAGGGACTTTTGAGGACATCTGAATGAAGACATCACTGATGAAAAATAATAAATTAGCAATAACGCACATGCCACTTAAACATAACATACTGTCATTTATAGTGTTTGTTTATTTGCAATACTGTGCAAAAGTCAGAGACCATCCTTCATTTATTTAATTGGCAGTTTAAACAGTCATTTTCAGTATTTAGTGTGTCCACTCTGTGTCTTTATTACAGCTTCCATTCTTTCAGGAGACACACTTTCACTTTCAGTTTTTTTTCAAAAAATGGGCAGGGATGTTTTTCCACACCTTCAAAGTTCATTCTTAGAAGTTGGTTGCATTTCCTGCTTCTCATGAACCAAGTAATCCCAAACAAATTCAGTGAGTTCTGGACTCTGGGGTGGTCAGTCCATTGTTTGATTTGTCTGTTTTCTTTTCTCAGTAAGAGTTTCTTTCAGCTACACATCCTTTCAGACCCATAGCACTGAGTCGTCTTCTCACAGTGGAAGGATGGACAGAAACACCTGTGGATGTTTTTTCAGATCTGAAGCAGCTTGATTTTCTCCTCTCTCTCAAAGATGAAAAGTGCTGTTTATCTGATGGGGACAGTTTTGGTGTCTACCAGTTCCATATTCTCTGTATTTTTTAATAAAAAATGTTGAGGTGTAGTTTTGAAACCTCCTTTTATTTTCCTTTGACTTTCTCCATCCTTCTGAAAGTGGATTATTCTATAACTATGTCCTCAGAAATGTCTCCTGAAAAATGAATAACTTGTACTTAACGGCTGTTTTGGCTGAAAGTTAAATAAATGGAGGCTCAAAAAAGGTGTATGATTTTACACAGTACTGTATGTAAACAATTTAACTGTTTAAAGATTATTTTTTCTATTTTATATATAGTTAATCATTACTATGGTGCTTATTTTAGCATTTAACATTAAACTTATAAAAGACGGTGTTGGGACGGGCGTCCAGCTTATGTGTCTCAGAACATGACGTCTTCCTCTCGCCCTTCTTTATTAAGTACATGTGAAGTACGTTTTCCTGAGTTTCATGGTAATTAAAAACAAAACAGTGCCAGCTGAAAACTTGTCTCACTCTGACGGGACTCACGTGATGCTCGTTGTCATGGTAACATCTGTACTAAGCGGTCCTCAACGCATGCACGTAATTTTGGCTCGGTTTACTTGTAGTGTGCATGTAAACGGAGATTTTCATCAGAATGTTCAAGAATGTTCAAAAATCTTTGCCAGTAAACAGTCAATGATTAAACCATGTAGAAATGTTTAAATATTTAAGTCAACCTGGCAACAACCAATGCAACATCTTCACTGACACCCAAAAATGCTTACACAAATAGACACCCATGAACAGGGACTTTTGGATCACCTGGTTAGCACCTCAGCATGAGCAAAGGAAAATAGTCCGTGTTTCTTTATTAGGCTATAGGTGCATGACGGCACAACAGCTAAGCTAGTTTTATAATCATGCATTAGAAAAATGCAAGAAAAGAATGTAAAAGCAATGCATAGAATGTGGGCTAGATTTCTGCTAACTTAGCTATCTGTCCATGAGCAATGAAAACGATCGAGCAGTTGATGCTCTACAGATGCATGAATGCACAACAGCTAGGCTAGTTTTATAATCACAACCAATTCATGACATTACATGTTTTGCCCCTTTGCAGAAATGCAAAGAAGAGCAACAGAAATGACGTGGGCTAGATTTCTGCTAACTATCTATCGGCCCATGAGCAGTGATAATGGTGCCCTTTTAAGTCATGCGGTTGATGCTAATTCAACATACCATTACCTGTTGTTCTCAATCTAAACAGGTCGGTTTCTCTCTGCCCTGTATAATAACACTCCCGTAGGAGAGCGAAGGCTTATTGTGGTGTTATCACGTTGGATTTTCTGGCTCCGAGTCAAGCCGGGGTCCGGAAGGTGAAATGAGTTTGGCAACCTCGGCGGGAGCTATGAGGGGAGAACACACATCCTGGTGCTGTTAGAGGGATAAAGCAAGGGAAAATTGACTGCATAAGCAGGACAGATAGAGTTTCACTGTCACTCTCTCTCTCTCTCTCTCTCTCTCTCTCTCTACGCACATTGGTCTTTCAAAGACTTCAAACACTTCACTGGCAATCATTTCTCAATGAGACCCAGAGGAGCAGGGTTTTAATGGTTTGCCAAAAACCGTCCAGCGCCCACTTTGTCCCCCATAATCCCGCACTGTTATGCATCATGAGGCGGCGGCCTCTGTCTGAGGAGGGGTAGCACCATGGTGACCTCTTCAGGCCTTCCTCACGTCCTCCACATGTCTAACCCAGCCATCTTCTCGTGGTTAGACACTAGCAGACATGACTGCAACTAACCATTATTTCTATACTACACTGACTAGACAAACTATTGACTATTACTTGATTATTTGAAGATATTGCATCTTTTCTGGTTCTCTGGGTGGAGGAGAACAATATATGTACATATATTTCCTCATATTGAAAATGTAACTGCAATATATGTCATCACTGTGCGCTGAAATTCTAAATACAGAAAAAACATATGCACTTATATCTCCTTCTATCCAAGATAACCATCATATGTCAATATATGTGATGTCGTAGCATTAGATAGTGTCCTACTATCCAACATATATTGGCAATTTATATCAATATATATGTGATGTCATAGCACTGAAAGTTCTAAATAAAGAAAAATATGTGCACATATATCTTCTCTTATACAACATATACTGCCAGAATATATGCACTAAAATACTAAAAGAAGAAACATATATCCACATATTTGTCCTCTTATCTAACATATCAGATATGTATATCGATATGTGGTGTTTTAGCAATAAAATACCAAAAGAAGAAAAACATATATGCACATATATCGTCTCCTATTCAAGATATATCTACAACATGTCAAAATATGTGATGTCTTTGCACTAAAATACCATATTAAGAAAAATAACGCACATATATTTCATCAGACTCATACATATCTGGAATATGGTAATATCAAATAAAAAGATGTAGGATTTGCTTATATCATAGCTGACCAAATTATGTCATTAATCGTTTAGCAAGCTAATACCTAATTTGCTTATTTACAGTGGCCTCACATAGATTACAAGATCATGCAGCTCAATGATGAGGCAAATAAATGTTATATCTTTTCACACTATATCTTCTTGTCCCCCATGTTGGTCAGGCAACTATAAATAACCAGATCCATGATGATTGGGCCAAATAATTCATAGTATCATAAAACAAATTCGGGTGAAAGACCACTATTGAGTTTGTGCAGACGTCATCAATAGCCACACTAAGTAAAAGTAGGGATTTAAAGTATACAGGAATGCTATGGCAACCAGAAAAACTGCCATTCTCTGCATGCAGATTTGACTCTGGTTCTTTCCTCATTTAGCCATAGCCTGGCATGTTGCACTTCCTTGTATTTTAAATAATAATTTAAAAGTAGACATGCATGATAGAACATTTTATTTTTAAGGTAAATAGTACATTGCCAATAAAATGCATGTCAACATTTTTTCACAGTTGACACTGTAATCGCAGTCCTACTCCCTGAACATCATAATCAATTAGGTGGTCATTTTCTTTGTAGGAAAACCCCAAAATGAGACACCACTTTGATCTTCATGGAAAGATTGACTTTGATTGATACCCAATATCATAAATGAGCCTCTTTTCCGCCTCATTAGATGCCATGAAGTAGATACAAACACACACACACAAAGTTCAACAGCTCAAAAGCTTAATACAATGATAAATGACCATCCTCAGACCACCAGTCATCTCCAGCAGACTCCGGCTGGCCTCATTAATGAGGAACGATGAGCATCACTGCTGCCGCAATCAGAGTGGGTCTCCTACATTAGCCCATTAGTGACCACACACGTGGATGAGAGCTCCCCAACCTGCTCAGGTGAGGGGTAGAGGCCTGGACCAGAGTGACCGCTGGGTTACAGCAAAACAAGCGCTTCTCCTTCTGCTCTGTCCACCTGGTGAAACCAAAACCTGCTGTGTGGGTAATCATTTTGGGATTAGTTTGAGGGGGGAGGGGGAAATCATTATATCCTTAACCTGCACTAAAAGGCTGGTTTATGAAACACAAAGTGCAGTTGAGTGCCGGCTAATGACTGACTAACACTGTGTGAGTGGTGTATAGAGGATAAAAGGAAGACAGCAGAGCAGTGCAAAAGTGAAATTATTATTTTTTAACTTAAAACATAGCCAAAATTTGAAGTTTCTGTTATGCAGTTGTATTGCATTTATGATATTTCTTTCTTTGGTTGCACCAAATTATGGGTTTGTCAGTGCATTTGATAGCCATAGGTGTAGCCTTTGGTGTCCAAAGTTTGCTTCTTTAATTTTATACAGGAGCTAGAAGGTTATGTAGCTGGTAGTTGGTAGCATCTACGCTGTAGGCTGGGGTTCAATCCCCACCTGGGTAAGCACCCTACACTATATCAGAGTCCTTGGGCAGGGCTCCTAACACTACCTTTGCCTACCTGTGTAAAGTGATCAAATTGTATGTCGCAAACTGCATGCCTAAATCATCACACGCTTACCTCGACCTGCATTCAGCTGTTAAAGGAGCTTGCAACTTGGCTGCAAATGTATAATCTTAAAGACGCTAAGGATTTGTAACTTTCATTAACCAAAGTCAGATTAAAATAAATGAATTCTAAACTATATTTCAAATGGAACGAAATGCTAGAAAAACTTCCCCGCCTGATCAGGAATTTGTGGGCATTTCAGACCAAACAGTGACTGACAGGGGCATAGCCATGGCAATGTAAATGCTTCTAAGCTTTTATTTTCTGGCAGAAGTCAGATTACAAAGGTAAACTGGGAACAACTACAGCAATTGCGGGGGTTAGTGGCTGACACAAGTAGGAATACTTGTGTTGTCTTCTAACCAATATGACCAACATTCCAAATATTGTTAGCATTTGCTGAAGTAGCAATGTGGATAGGTGGCTATAATAGGCAACAAATCATTCAAACAACATGAGCATTTTTGGCTAATTTTTCAGCTGATTATCCAGCAATACAGGCAGAAAGAACTTAATTTTTACTCTGCCTGGCCTAATTTTGACTGGTTTGAGGAATGACTTGGCGTTAGTGTCCCACCCAACTCGAATCCAAACAAGAATACAGCAACCAGTATTGTTTTATTTGGCAGTCAGTAATATACCAATGAAAGACCCAAGCTAACAGCATAAACAGATTAACCAAATAAGTGGACAGTCCCTTTAGGTAATCTTAAAGAGGTTTTTTGTCGCTTCTGACACTGGCATACTCTTATCAACAAAAATGGTAAAAGTATGGACAACATTCAGGCTTCAAGATGATTGCTACTATTGTTTTTAGCTACGCAGGAACTGTTTTTAGCTATGCATCATAAAAAAACCTTAACATTATCACTCGAACATTCTATTGCAAGCCTTATGTGGCCAACTTAAAAGCCGAGCTGGAGCATCTACTCCTGCGCTTTGAATGGTAAACATCATTAGGTGCGCTAAGTGCAGCGTTTATCTGCCGAGATTACTGCCGCAATCAAAAGGAACAGAATGCCAGTCGGGGTGGCCCGGGTCCCTGCTAGTCAGTTGCAGGATTTCAAAGAAAGGACAGGGGACTTCATTAGAAAAATGGGATGCTTGAGAAGAATAAATAAATAAATAAATAAATAAATAAATAAGATAAACACTGCGTGGACATGAAAGGGAACACGTTTAAAGACATCTTCAAGAGCCTCCCGCAGCAGGATAACCCACTCTGTGTAAGGGCCAAAAGCGGGCTTAACCAGATTCCGTAATTTGGGGAGGTGGCAAAAAAGAAGCATGTGTGTGTGTGTGTGTGCGAGCGTGGAGAGGGGGGACCATGGGGAAAAGTGAGAGACGGAAATGGCGGGGGCATAATGAATGACATATTGTGAAATCTTTACCTACAAAGCGGAGTCTTCTTCCATGCAAATGAGTCGCCCAGCTCCCTGTTGATAAGGATCTGTTTGATGGGCCACATGCTGAATATGAAGCGGCTAATTCCCTTATTAGTATTCCGCACGCCTGATTGGCGAAGACCAGGGGAAAGAGCCGGGCGCCTGGCTCTCGTCGGCACAAAAAAAAAAAAGAAAAAAAAGAGAAACCCAATATTGATTTGTTTAATGGTGTCAGTGAGTCAAAAATCACAAATCTCCAGTCAATTGTTTATGAGGCTGTTAGCGGGGCAATGGATGCCCCTCGTTTAATTAATAACTCATTACAGAGATGTGATTATATGCTTGAGCTCCTAATAGGCCCTGTCTGTTTAACGCGCCCAGGCAAAAAAAAAGGTGTTTTGGCAGCGCTGAGGGAAGGAGGACGAAATGCCTGATGCGCTCAAGTGCCTGTTTGTCTTCCCCGGTGTCTTTGTTTGTTTTGCCTTGTGCCTGTTCTGGCGGCCGCTTTGACAAAATCAGAGTGAGACTGCAAACTCATGCATTTGAACAGGCTTCATGCATTAGCCCAGTGAAATACCCCTGCCCTGCACATTCCAGCATTTTCCCTGTTCTAACACTTCACCGGAACGGGCGTGGCAATTACGTTGGGTCAAACTTTTTACACATTTTTCCTAAATATAGTCAATAAACGTGTTTAGCATCTTTAGTTTGAACCTGCAGAGCTACGCAGCCAATGTAGCTAACAAGCAATAGAAGCTTTTAGCTACCAGATTAGCAACACAATCACTTCAACTCAGAACTTTGGTTTCTTTGCTGAAAAGATCAGCACAGGCAAGCATAAATTCCATGCTGGTCCAAGCTGGTTTATGTTGGTTTATACTGATTTGGTGCTGATTTAGTTGGTCACCCAACATGGTCATTCTGGTTGACCAGCATATCAGCTTCTATTGCTGCTGACCAGCATACCAGCATCCAAACCACTAGATATACTGGTTTTGCAGGTGACCAGCTATGCTGTGCTGCTATGACAGCAGGGTTTACACTCGAGCTACCGGGCTGATGGAGCTAACAAACAATGAAAGCGTCTAGCAGGTTAACAACACAATCACTTCAACTCAGGAATGAGCGTAGTAATGCAATAGTTCAAAGGTACACATTTGTCCTAAATGTAGTCAGTCAGCATGTTTGCTGTTTAGTTTTACACAGGAGCTATTAGGCTACTGTAGCTAACAGTTAACAGAAACTTGTAGTCAGGGCTGCCAGGTAAGCGTCGTACAAACTAAGAGCCTAAATCACTGCAAATTTACCTCAAACTGTGTCATGGGGTGATCTCAAATAGGCTTGTGTATGGTTTCTGACACATCCTGTTATCTAAAATGTGTACAAAAATAGGTCACACAGCTGAGAATCCTGCTGAAAATACAGCAAAGACCAGACCATTCTGGTCTAAGCTAGTTTAGTGCTGGTCTAGAGCTGGTCTGGTGGTGATTTAGCTGTCACCCAACATGGTCATGTTGGTCGACCAGCATACCAGCATCCAAAACACATCATATGCTGGTTTGGCTGGTGATCAGCATATCAACTTCCATTGCTGCGAACAAGCATAGCAGCATCCAAACACAACCTATGCTGGTTTTGCTGGTGGCCAGGCATGCTGGTCTATGCTGGTTCTTCTACCCTCAATTCTGCCTGTATATTGCCCTGTTTTATAGATAATGGCATGATATAAGGCCAAAACACATTGTCTGGTTCTATGTAGTTGCTAGAAATTGCATGTTAGCTAGGGTCCAGTGCAGAACTAAAGAAGCAAACTTTAGCCACCAAACGTGTATTGGTGCAATTAGGGGTTGCACCTGGATTGCAATGAGGGGTATATTGCATACATTTTTGACCAAATCATTGCTTTAATTGGCTGATTAGTTGGATTAGCTGTGTTAGAACAGGGCGCACACCAAAATATTCAGGGCCAGGGTTGGGAACCACTGTATTAGTTCAAATGTCCAACTCCATTCACACTAAGGACTTTACCCAAGCAGTGATAAGCATTAGCCGCATAGACCATATGAATGGAAACAACACAGTTTCTGCTTTCACAGATATCACCACCTCTTCAGATTAGCACCTGTTTTTTTTTCCCCCTCTACATCGCTATTACAGAAAAGGGTGCGATATGTGTTATGGAGCGTACAGTGGCCACAGCGCGGAGGCTTCCATTTAAAAAAGCCGAATGAGAGCGGGTGATTATAGGGCCAGTTGAATGTCAAGCATATTTCAGCCCAGTGTAAAGGCAGTGAGTTGCTGGCCTGCCCCTGCTGTTATTGTTATTTTCTCTATTCCTTGATGGCCACTAAAGCGGAAAAATGGATCCGCACTTTGGGCAGAAATATGAGTCTCTCTCCCTCTCTCTCGCTCTTTCTCTCTGTCTCTCTCTCTCTCTCCCTTTTGTCTGCGAAAGCTGGCCCATTTGCCTGTGTGGTTATGGAGTTAAACACTCAAATCCATGCCATAGCTTACACACAGTATGCCTCTCCTCCCTCCATTTTATTCTCTCTGACAGGATTAGCTGCTCTGCAGTGTTAAAAATACATTAAGTGGACCTTTGCAGGCCACTTATTATGCTTGATTATGCAGCTGGAATGGGGAAGGTAGGCCGTGTTTGTAGTTAAATAACTTCTCAGATGCCTTTTTCTTTTCTCCCTCCACAACCCCACCCCAAACCTCCCTCCCTCTCTCTCTCTCTCTGTCTCCTAAACCGACCATCTTCAAAGAGTAATCGGGTCAGTGGCTCCGTCGCTAAGGCTAAGATTGATTTCCACCCGCCCAGCCTTTGTTCTTGTGGTTTTTTAAAGGCAGACAGGTTCTGCTAAATTAGTTTGTCCGTGTTATTAATGGAAGAGCCAATTAAAGTCCCATAAAGGCGTGAGTGAGGCCAAAACAATGCAGCTACAGTGTTTCCTGGACCTATCAGATGGTCGCAAATACAAAGAAAAATGAGACGTGACTTGTCTTCTGTGCGACTAATGCAATAGTTAATACTGTGGAATGTATTTTTGATTAGTAGGGAAGGTATCAGCACACCACCACCACCACGCTGCCTATGAATATGACATATATTGTTATATGCATAGTGAAATGGTATGTACCTAGGTAAATATGTCGTAATTACAAGTATTGATAAATACTTTGCACATTGGTTATGACAGTACATATCACCTACTATGAAAAGTAATAGGTATATACAGTATTAACTGGAGTTTTCTATGCAATAACTATTCAGAATTGAATATTATGTTGTACTTCAGTAATATTTGGTACCAGTGTTTCCGTTAGCCGGCACATTAAAATCCAGTCCAATCCAATTAAAATCCAATTTTCAGTACCTATAAAATATTAAGTGAATAAAATCTAGTGATGATGCCTCCTCCACTCTTTTGCATATGGGAAGAGGCATTACTGTTTGGTTTATTTTACCTTTTTGCTACATTTTCATGACTCTCCTTCTATCAAAACTGGAGGGTTTTTTTCACAAAAAAAAGGTATCTTGTCAAGTAAAATGATCTTAAATCCAGTCAGTAAATCTAATATTTCTCCTGTTGAGATAGTTATAAGCTTATTTTAAGATTATTTCAACTTATTTCCAAACACTTTTTTACTTGTTTTAAGTGATTTTATTAAGTAAAATTATCTCACTATATTGGAATATTATATTGAAACCAGCAAAATTATCTGCCAGCATAGTGAGATGATTTACTTAAATCGGGTAAAAAATGTCTAGAAATAAGCTGGACAACCTTATAATGAGTGCACAACCATCTCAAAATAAGAAATATTAGACAGATCAACTAGAATTAAGATCATTTCACTTGACAAGATACCACTTTTTGCAGTGTTGTCATAAATGAAGCAGGCCCTGCAGCAGGAGGCCATTTAGTGGGGCAATGCCCAACCAACAATCATCATTCCCCACTAAACCCACTATATTGTACATGCATCTATAGTAGAACGCAGCAACAAACACTCAATGTGACACTAAATTTTGTGCTGTATGTGCTACATTGAATACCATATGAGGTTTTGCATGTACCACTTTGTACTGGCTATTTTGCAGGAATGTCCTGTAATCAGCAGGCAGATTTTCCAAATGGGAAGACAGTTGGTGATTTGCTTTAAATGTGACTTGCGTTGATTACATCCCAGATCCTTTCGACAGATCTACCATAGATTTCTTGCCCTGTATTTCCCTTAGCTATTTTTTTCCTGCCTCATGAATTCCCATTTTAATATACGCTTTGTAAGTCATTGTAATATCTTTGACTGATTGGTTCAATTCAAAGTGGTGCCATATTAATTCTGAAGATTACAGTTTATTTTCACTGTGTTGATTGTGATACAGGTAGACTCAGTAGGTTTGTAAGTTACACTGTAATAGCATCTCATTTTTCATGCAACAGAATGAGTAGGATAGTAAATTCATCCTAATCAGGTTGGGTCATTGCTCGGATGGGACCCCTCTGTTCTGCCGCCCACAGGTCATCTTACGAGTACGGACGGGGTCGTATTCCATCTTGGCACATTGCCCATAGGTTATGATGTGAATTCACGCAAATTACGATAAATAGTCTCGCCAGCTGTCCATCTCTCTACCCTGATTAGCGCGTGTCATGCTGTAATGCATTCTGGGACGTGCACGGGTCAGTCAGAAATATAACACATCTTCATCAGGCTCCAACCCCGCCCCTCCCACCGCCATCACCATCCCTTTGCTCCTCTTGTTTAGACAGCTGCGACCAAACAGGTCGAGAGTGTTTCGACTTAAAACAAGTGGACGATTCAGCTGCTTTTCCCAAACTTTCCATGGAATGGAGTGTGTGATGAGCGTGCGAACGTGTGAGGGAGAAAGAGCTGTAGATTGTCAGAAGGGATCAGGAATAAGAGTGGATAAGCGGTTGGCAGGATTAAGGCCTAAAGGGCGGTGCTTGTCAAATGGAAATACTCTGTGTGTGTGCATGTCCCTCACTATTATTTATGCAACATTAATGTCCACTTTAGTCTATGAATAGCACTTCGCTGATATGTAATTTCAATGTTGGGGTTTCACTGAATGGAAAAATTGGGCATCCTCAGTCAAATTATATGTTTTGTTGATTTTACGGCTGAGACTAAGTTAACACATCATCTACAGAAAACACATGTCTGCACATTTTAATGCACAATTACTGTTTATTGTTTTAATAAAAAAAAAAAACATAAAATGTGGGCTGTGCAAAATTTATAGAACATTATATTTAAGCTTATTGCCTATAGAAAATGTATGAACTTGTTTTTTACTTAGAAAATTAACAAAACATGCTGATGTATGTACAAACTTTTGCATACAACAATACTACACTCTCACAAATAAAGGTACTGAACTGTCACTGGGGCAGTCCCCCTCTTGTCACTGGGCTGGGACCCTCAAGGGTACATCTCAGTACCTTTAGTCAGGGAACATAACTGAACCATAATCTATTGAAATGATATTTTCTAAGTTGTACTGACTCCACACACCCCGTCTCATCTCCAGGCTTTTTATTTTATTGTTCTGTTTTAAAACATTCGGTTATGAAAAGGTACAAATATGTACTTTTCACCTGGAAAAACTTATTGAAGGTAAACAGTTGAACCTTAAAACCACTGTTGTACCTTTGAGGGAACATTTACATTGTTTGTACCTTGATGAATGAAAAATGTACCTGCACTGTATCTTTATTTCTAACAGTGTATATCATAATACAGCATTCTTTGATAACCACATAGTTGGTGAAGCTCCTTTCAAGCTTGGTTCCAACATTAAATATATAGACATAAACATATAATACAATGGAGTACATCCAGATTCACAGTGATTACAGACATTTCCAAGCCACAGTATTTATGGTACACTAACTAAAGAAGCTGGTTCCAGAATATTCCATTGGCCTGCAGTGCTGGACTGTTACTGTAGTCAATTATATAGGAAAAGCCTTCACTTTCTTTGTTGATGACGGTCCCTTATGTCCCAAAAACACTTTTTGCTCCTTACAAACTTATAACTTTACGGACAAACTTTAACAACAGTTAAAAAATCTAATTTACAAATTAAAAGTCTGATTTTAGATGTTATTGACGTTACACCAAAACCATCTCAAACTTTCCATGGAATCAGACTGCACTTTACATTGTGTGAACATTTCAAGATGAATGAACCAATAGAAATGGTCAGAATTATCTAGAACTAAATCTTGCTACATTAACTTACATTGAAAGTTAATGGAATGGCATCAAAAATTAGCATGGCTCCTTTTTATGTTGCTGTTTATTTGTGCCTTTGTGTGCCTAGGACATTTTGTTGCAGTCATTCCACCATCCAGCCTGTGGCGCATCCACACTTGCTCCAGTCCAAACTCCAGTTCACTACTTTTGTGACACCATCTGGCAGGAAGAACAAAAGAGGCCTCCTCGGCTCCACCAACAGCTCACTAGGCAGGTTCCCAGCATTAGCACAGTAATACATAGGCAAATAAATGGGGTTGGGGAAAAAGTGATATTTTGGCTGAAATATACCTTTAGTTGTGCTTTAGTATTGTTCTGCGTTAAGCATATTTCTCTTTGTCATCCCATGAAAAAATATATATTATTTTTCAGATCTTGGCTTGTACATGAAATACTCTACCAGTGTCTTTTCATCTTTCTTTTGCCATTGTTGAAGAATTCCTACTTAGCTAAACTTAATATAGACAGTAAGTGAGTACACACTGTATAATGTATTTACAGCAAGACAAGCTAACATATACCAAATAATACTCATAGCTAACTGGATACAAACCATTAACATGACATCATTCATGATGTAATTTCATGTCAAATATAATCTGGTAACACTTTACTGAAAAAGTAGCGTCCATAAGTCTACACAACACTCTGTTAACATATGTATAGGTTTATTGCAACTCCGCTTCGGCTCACTTGTGTTGGTTTGCTTGTTTCCCGCTTGATTAATGTCTGACGGTTTGGTGTTCTGACTGTGCTGTTGTCTGTTGTCATTGGTGTACCCAAGCCCCTTTAAACCTGTTAGTTTCTTATATATTTTGTATATAGATTCCCTTTGTGTACTTTTGGTAATTAGCTTCAGCAGGTGTAGGATTTGGCTGCCATTTTGTCTGTGTTTTGTGTGAGTCAGGGACTTAGGTAATCTGTTTGTGTCGTTTATTCTTTTATTCTGTTGAGGTTAGTAAGTGTCTCTCTTGGACGGAGTGTGTGTTCTGTTTGTTGTTTTGTCCTTGGCCAAACCCAAACTTGTATTTGCACTGTACATTTATATAATACACTTTAAGTTTACTGTAAAGAACATTTACTGTTTTGTTTCATTATTACACATTACACATCCATTGAATAAGCATACATCTCATACCACACCATTCTTTCACGGCCTGACCCCAGGCTGGATCATAATACATAATTTTCCACAAACTCCAAATGCAGTCGGTCAGCCAAAACATGTTTGGTGCCTAGGTTGTGCTTTAGTTTAGAAATGGCTAAGGGTGTAAAAAAAATGCTGGAAGTAAATAGTCACCGAAATCACAACCAGAATCGAAATCGAAATGAAATTCCACAAACACACGCCAAAATCTTTAAATGTTTATTTACTTTATGTCAATAAGCTCCATAAACTGAAAAAATGAATTAGTTATTATATTATTTATACATTTAAGCTAAAACTTTGAACTTTGAATTATTATCCGCATAGCGTCCTGCTTTCTAGTAGTATTCTGCCTTCAAACTCTGGGGGGCTGGAACTCAGGGGCAAGTCATACAATATCACTATGCAAGTTCCTGGCATTAGCGCAGTAATATATATGGGTAAATAAATGGAGTTGGGGGAAATGATATAAACTGAAATCTTGGCTGAAATATAGCTTTAGGTGTACTTTATTATTATTCTATGTTAAACATATTAGTCTTTTTTTATCTCATGAAAAATATACATATATATTGTCGCTGTCCAAAGAAAAACATGTATCTTCATTTGCGTTGATTTTTATTTCTACACGCCATTTGAACATGGCCATACCCCTTTACATCGTGGGACAATTTCATGATGACTGGACCAATAGAAATGCCCCAAAATCAATTAGAATAAAAGCTCTTTGCATTGATTTACATTTAAAGTTAAGGGCGTTTTCACCTTCTCCTGTAAAGTTACCATTTTGGAGATACTTGTTTTTCTTTGGACAGCGATGATATATAAAAAGATATATATATATATATATATATATATATAATATATATATATATATATATATATATATATATATATAGACATATACATGTTTATATGTATGTATATATGTATAACAGCAAGACAAGCTAAGATATGTCAACTAATACTCTTAGCTAGCTGCATACATACCTAATTCTATGTCATATATAATTGAGTAAACTTTACTGAAAAAACAGAATTCATAAGGCTACATTACACTCTATTGAGATATGTTTAGGCTTATTCCAACTTGCTGAGGTGACATAGAAGTGGATGAATGCTGCCTTTATTACAACTGACTCTTGTTGGGGACTGAATAAGCCAATACAGAAGTTTATATAGGTTTAAGCCAGCTGTCAATAAAAGCTCATACTGGTGTATGAACACTGCCCTCCAGTGAAATCATACCCATAATCTCGAATCTTGATGTTTTTCATTTAGTATCACTTAATTGTTGAATAATTTCACAGGTGTATCTATTAGTATTATCACTAATTATCTATTAATACATGTTATGAGCCAGTTTAGTACCTACAAAGTCAACCTGAAATGGTTACTTTACTTTGTTAGTTCATGTCTATGGTGCATTATGGTATAAAGTAAAAGGTCAAATTCTTGTTTTTCCAAAATATAATGACTTTTGCCCCGCCTCTAAAATGTATTTTTTGTTGTTGATTACTTTATCATGCATCAGCAGGCAGGGAATAATAATATTGCCCAATAATATCATGCTCTTGTTTGACCTCCAACTACAACCACCCCACCAATCATCTAATGAAAAGGCTCAGTTAGTTCAGAGATCCTCCCGGATATTGTGTTTTTCTTTTTTTCAACATTACATGATGTTACAGAAGTAAAATATGTTATGATTTCCAATTCACATTGACTTTAAAATACCCAATGTAGTGATATTTTTTGTCCTTTTTCACCTCTTTTCTTTCTGATAGAAGACCTGCATGTGATTTCCATTTGTAGAGCAGCTTAAAGTTTTGTCATGAACTGTGGTTACGTCAATGTTATATAGCAGGGTTCAAGTAAAGTGTTACTAAATTGTGCATACAATGGTAGTAACAACCCAGTAATCTCACAATATAAAAAAAACCTAAATAAATATCTTGTGTATCTTCTTTGCATTGTTAAGTGAGTATATGCAAATCCTAACGATGTCCTTGTACATATATAAAAACCAAACACAGTGCTTGTGGAGTTCAAAGCTTACATGCAGCTAAGCAAAGCACTGTGTGTGGCAGGGTGTTTATAGAATGGCGGCATTAAAGTTATGGCCTGTAAAGTCTTCACACTTCCCAACCCCAAAGACTGACACCCCAAACTCTGCCCTGCCACATCTGGTCCCAAACAACTGGGTCCGCCTTCCTCTCCCCCCTCCGATTAAAAATGCACCAGTGGTTACCATTTAACACCTGTTCGCCCTAATTTCCATTTTGGGGGGACGCAATGGATTTCAAATCATTTATCACTTCCTAAAGTGCTTCCACATGTGGGTCCCCTTCCCCTCCACCCCCATGCACAGGCTTCCCTGCCTCCGGCCAACCTTTTCCAAATGTATTAAAATTCAGTTGGGCCCAAAGAAGTTCAGACACTGATGTTTCATTGTGGTGATGTCTGGTAATTATTAGGCCAAATTACGGGTCCCGCTTGTGACTTGACAAGGTGGACTCCATGTTAAAGAGATGGGGTGAGGGGAAAGGGCTTGGGTTTGGTGGTGGGGGGGTGCTCTGTGGGCCTTTGTGTGCTTTAAATGGGCTTTCCTCCACTGCGGTGTCAGTCAAAGGCCTCAACAGATCGCCACTGTGGAAACACCTTGGCATTGGGAGAGTTCCATAGAGGCCTGGGGTGGGAGCACTCAGAGGCAATCAATGTCATAGGTGCTAGAGTGAAAATCAATGACAAAGCTAAAATAAAATGAATGCTATTGATTCAGAAAATGTGTTTCAGGTTCATTTATGTACTCATTGCCAATGCTGGGAGTTTGTACTGACTGCTGAAGAGTCACTGTATGTTGCCAAGTTTTGCATTATACTCTGTGCATGAGTATTTGGCAAATATAGCACAATGCTAATTCTAAACCAGACCTACATAAGGAAAATTCCAATGACAGTTTAAAATATCTTCATAATTAAATCTTTAAGATATAAGCAAAGTCATTCAGGTGGTTTTATGTGAAATTTTGATTGTAGAGAAACTTACAGACTCTGATTTTTTACAGTGGTGATGATAGAAACCAGGGGCTGTGATGTCTACAATGGAAGTTAAGCCATTGTATTTACTATCCAATAAGACCAGTGAACATATTCTCGCATTTTGCATGGTCACACTGTATAGTCGCCGCCATTTTGAGGGCTGAATCAGGGAGTGTCCACGTTAGTGTGATGCCTTGAATTTGCTGTACTTTGTGAATGATTCACCTGCGAGATCTGACAGAAGCCGAGAATGACGAGAAACACACAGACCTTTAATTCAGTGTTTTTTTAAACTCCAGGCTTGGAGCCCCTGCACTGTATAGATTAGTGTTTTTCTCTGCTGTAATCACCTCATTCAGCTCAAGAAGGGATTAATTAGCTAATAATATAAGGTATTTTAACCAGGGAAACCACAATTATGCAGTGCAGGGGTTGCCGACCCACCCGACATGTATGTTTCTCCATTGAAACCTCATTTAAATCTCCAGAGACAGAGTAGTAAAGTTATTCCTGGCTGTGTGCAGCTCTGTTAGGGGGACGACTGTTTATCTTTAATCTGTTAACATTAGCAAAAGTGATCTAAAGGCTAGCATTGTTCACATCTGTGTTGATTAGCTGATGTCGTTACCCTCCTATGATCACAAAGAGCTTTTTCTCCTCTTTACGCAACACCATGGGATCCTTTACCCACCCTGACGTGAAGAGCTGGTGGGCTTCTGTGCTCTTAAATGCTTTGAGAGACTCCAGAATAGGGAGAGGGGCTGAGTATGAGATACATATAAATGTCAGGAAAACACAAATCTGGTAGCTTTCCGCCAGTTTAAGTGGGACCAGTAGTCTGGGGGAAACTGTATAAGGAACGCAGCCTATTTTATCAGCTTTGTCAAGGTAACGTTTTTTTCTCTTCCAAAGTAAGATGAGCAATTTTAGCCATCTTTCACCTCTAGTTACGTTCATGCAGAGCAGAGAAACCAGAAATTCGGTCCCAAATAGGGCGGCAACAAGACACATGACTGAAACTCTAGGATACTCATCTTAATATGTACATAATGGTAAAATAGTGGTAAATCTGAGTAAGATTACTTTTTTTTTAGGCACTATTTTGCTTTAGAAAGCCCTAAATGTACATTTCTGTCATGAATGGACTGTTTTAGGCCAAAACTTTGTCTCAAAACTATTGTAAAATAGTGTCTCAGGTATCAGGCAGCATATTCATAAACACTGCATGTAAGAGCTTTCTGTGAGGGAGCTTTTAGAGACCTCGCCACAATCAACAATTCTGACTCTTTAGAATGGCTTGTATCATGATCTTAATGATCTTAATGATGCAAATGAGTGAAATTCCCTTTTAACATGACTTATTATGATGCTAATTGGCAAACATGTGATAATTCATCAATATTACAGGGATAGATCATGAATTAACATCTTCATATCATATTAAAAGGCTGGAGACATTTGCATTACTTTATTATGGGGACTTATATTAAGTTCCATTGTTTGCAAGAATCATCACCAAATTTGACAAAGTTGGCCCCATTGTTGACTGATGATGAACTGTTCGCTAATTAGCATCCTTATTATGAATCTCGTAACCAGTACAGCTTAAAAAGCCAAGCAACCCAAATGTCTCCAAAAGGTAGCCAATCTTTTAATGATATCAAATATAAGTGGATATGAATAAAGACATATCTGCTCAAAGAAAACAAGACACTTAGTTAAACTGTTCGAACCACTGCTGCATAATTATGGCGAGGCAGGGGTGAGTGGAGAAAAAATCGCATGCAAAACTTAATTAAAACTTGGAACTGCTACATTTGTTGTTTACCAAATAGGTTTTCAACATATTTGCTCCATTTTTTGAAAAGCCAATTGTTTGAAACTGTACTGTAAGTGTTCTTAATTAAAGCAGCACTGTGAAAATGTGCACTAATCAGATACGCTTAATAACAAAGTCCATGAAATTACTAATTAGAATTTCATTAAAAGGTACCGCTTTATCGTCAAAGGAAATCGTAACCTTTAAAAATGCTTTCAGGAAGGCACACGCCTCTTCAAATGGGCAGAAAAAGGGAGAAATGCATGGCTTTTGATGTAATATCTCATTTAGGATTCGAGCTAAATTGGGCTATTTAAACATGTCATTGTTTTGAACGTAATTTATCAGACTAATTAACGACAGTTATTGCTTGGGTTAGGCGTTTGACGGCACGCGCTGCTTCAGTCAAAGAGGCTGCCCACACCCCCGGCTCCACATGAAATATTCTCTTTTTTTTTCTTCTCAGTGAAAAAAAAGAAAAAAGAGTAGACAAGCTTCTTTTGATTGCTTATTACATTACAGTATTTGCTGAATGACAAAAGATGACCTTTGATGGTTGCAGATGCACCTAATATGGTATTTTTAATGGTATATGCACTGTGGCACATTGCAAAGGGCAAAAGGTATAACATTAAACTACTACTATACTGTTAGAAAAAAGGTTCAGTGCAGGTACATTTTTCATTCATCAACAATGTACAAACAATGTAAATGTACCTCAAAGGTACAACAGTGGGTTTAAGGGCCAATTGTGGACCTATGTCCAGGTGAAAAGTATATATTTGTACCTTTTTATAACCGAATGTTTTAAAACAGAACAATAAAATAAAAGCCTGGAGACGAGACGGGGTGTGTGGAGTCAATACAACTAAGAAAATATCATTTCAGTGGATTATGGTACAGTTATGTTCCCTGACTAAAGGTACTGAGATGTACCCTTGAGGGTCCCAGCCCAGTGACAAGAGGGGCACTGCCCCAGAGACAGTTTAGTACCTTATTTACTGAAAGTGTATGTTCTAATGCTACCGAATGTGACTTATTTGATTAATATCATATAAGAACTTTTATGAATCAGTGCATTGAAAGAGATGCATCTCTTTTATGAAAATATTTGAAAACTATCAGTGTGGAACACTTACAAGTACCTATAAATAAGGCATAGTATAATGGTGACATGTTGGTATATGGATAGTGTTGAAGTGGTATATAATATCTGACCATATGTAGTTAAAGTCACATGACTGCCAAATGATATTTGGATCATTCTATGAAAAGAGTCCTCAAGAATTGGCTGCCTTGTATTATGAATAGATATCTGCAGTTAATGTTTTCAAGCTCAAATATATGAATTCAAAGTTAATAGTTAACATAGTGTATGAATTTATTGCAAGTAAATATTGCAGGTTGCTATAGATAAGAGTGTCTGCTAAATGCCATACAAAGTGGAGAACGTTTTAGGAATGCTGGCATTTTTACATACAGAAAGTCATTGAATTTCCATGTAAAATATTACAAAATAAAACTTGTATTAATACCAAAACATTGCCATGCTCAGATTTCACATTATTGTGGATATTATTGTGGATCATTTCCACATTAACAGTGCAGTCTAATTTTTACAGAAATGAAAAATTTCAAGTAAAATATAGTCATTTATCTGTGACCTTGATTTTTCCTTTCCAACCTGATGAACAAAGTTAAAAGGCAGTTCTTAACTCACTGAAACCAAGGTCTCATTTACAGCGGGGACCTGAAAGACATAACTGAAAATACGAAACATACAGTAGTAATGAAAACAATACAATTAACATTAATAATAAAACTAAATAAAATAAAATAAAATTGAAAAAAATTCAATTCAATTCAATTCAGATTTATCGCCATTTTCCCTAATGCCGAAAAAGTAATACACAATGTAAGTAACAAAGCATATAATATTGTACTTAAGGTTCATTTTGACTGCAAATTACATAAATGAACTGTGGCTTCTGGTGGTCTCTGACTTCCACACAACACTGTATCTTTTAGGCCTCTTTCAAACCATATTTTGCTATATGAAGGGTGGGAGTAATAAAAGATTAATGAATACAGTGTCAATAAAAATACATGTTGAAAGAAAAATAAGAATGGATGCAAATAGAAAAATGCTAATTTAATTTGATAAAATCAACTAATATTTGATTAAACCAGTGTTGATTTGATAAAATAGGAACCATGGTTTAGTATTCATCAGCAAATTGGTCTACTGTATAAAGAAATGAGAAACATTCTTTCTAAAAGTAAGTACTGTAAAAGTGATGGAGCTGATGAAAGTGAACTGAACTTAAGTGGTATCGAATGATTAATCATTTATCCTTTGAATGGTCTGTCATTTTGTCATTTAACTCAAGAGATTTTTGTTAGCTGCATCAGTTACTGTTCAACTCAAGCTATTTTTTGTTACTTCTACCTTGGTGGTGAATGAAACGTGACTTTTGAACATGTGAATTACAGAATAAAAGGTTTAATAATATGCAATAACATGCAATGTAAAATGGGGTAAAGTTCCTTTTTTTTATTTTGATCATTGTTTTGTTATTTTCAGTCCTCATACATGGTAAACTTTATGGTTTTTGGTCAGTACTTCATGCTTCATGCAATAAAAACATTATGAAATGTGATAGAACATTTTAATGGAAGTTCATTGTAACAGGTAACTGATCTAATCAATATGGTTGAGATCAAGTGTTTTTGACACTCACGTTAACATGCCAAACACCAACTATCAGCTTACTTACATGGCAATTCAGTTTGATGGTTTAACTGCTTGTGTAGGGTCTTGTCATGATGTTCCATGATACATCACCCACAGGTAACCAGAGACGGAAGAAAGTACAGGGTGTTCTTCAGCTAACGGCTTCACCGGGACACGTCACAGCCCATGTCACACCAGCATTATTTTTTTTTTCCAAGATCAAAAAAGCCAACAGCCGTGTTGAACGGTCAACAGAACGTGTAACTCACCCTATCCAGTATATTACTCCAGGTAATCAGGACGCGACTCCCTGATGGATGGAAATTACCCAAAAGGAATATGAGGATTAAGGAAAGGAATATGAGGCTTAGAGATCTGACCCCTCGAAAAGGGCAGCGCACATGACCACGGCTCTAAAGCTGAGAATAAAGCAGCCTCATAATAAGAGCTCCCACCGCAGCGAGACAACAGCCCTGCTATCAGATTCATTAACATTAGGCTTTAACGAGGCAGCAAGCGGTTGTTTGGGCCAGCGGGGGAGCATCAACACATGCCGCAAATCAACCGTCCACTACAATTCAAGGCCCCCATTAAGTTAATTACCACTATCTCATGCAGCAAGGCACGCTGGGAAGGCAGCCATTTGATTTGCCCTGTGGGCATCTTAACCGTCGCCTCAGAAATACTGATCACTTTCCTCCTCAGAATAACAGCAATCGGCGGGAATTTACATGAAGGAAATCCGGATTGCCGTTCAGGTGCAATGGAAAAAAAATGAATGGTGGATTTGAAGGGGGGGAACAATATCTGCGTCCTGTTGCTGAATAATGACATATGGTCAATGGTGATTTATGTTAGCCATAAACAAGTTGAGTTTTTGTTCAGATGCATTAATGTTTAATATTCCACTGCACTATGAAACTCAGCTATTTCCATATTATCGCTGTCATTCACACTTAAAAAGAGTCCGTCAGTAAAGAAAATGGTTCTATACAGAACTATAAACACTCAAAGAACCCTTTTCATGATTAAAGCGTTCTTTGTAACATATTCCTCAGATTGATGGAGAATGTGTTGTACATGGTTTTATGCAGAACCTTTCTGAAAAGGGTACTATGTAGCACCAAAAAAGGGTTCTTCTATTGTAACAAGCCTGACATCACAACTTTTTGGTGCTATACAGAACCTTTTTCAAAAAAGTTCTATATAGAGCCATTTATAGCACATTCTCAAGAATCCTTCAATCAGGCAAAGGGGTTCCTTGAATGTTCATGGTTCTATGTAGAACCATTTTCTTTACTAAAGAAACTTTGAAGAACCATCATTTTAAGTGTGTAGGAAAACCTCATATCGCCATAATG
Source organism: Colossoma macropomum (assembly GCF_904425465.1). Taxonomy (NCBI): domain Eukaryota; kingdom Metazoa; phylum Chordata; class Actinopteri; order Characiformes; family Serrasalmidae; genus Colossoma; species Colossoma macropomum. The sequence continues at coordinate 42,677,769 of NW_023494791.1, forward strand.
GTACCCTGACAGCAGAAGGAAAAAGCATTTAATATAATGGGATTTTATTCCTTTTTTTTTGGTCCATTCCCCATGAAATGTCAAATATAAGTGGCCTATTCACTGGTCATTTGCACCTACCTAAAATCTCATAAATTGTGGCTTTTCTCTTTTTTGGTCAGCACATCACCATGTTTAAGGCCTCCACCTACTGGACTTGATTCAAAATAGTGACCCGCATTTGCAAAGGGGATAGTAATAACAAGAAAAGGAAGGTTTGTAAATGTAATTTAATTTTGCTGGACAAAGCCAGATAATGACCGTTCAAAAGATAAAGCAGTTTTAGGACACTGTTGACAGTTTTTAATAACTTTATTGGGTTTATATTGTAATTCCAGGTAGTTACTATGGTGTTGCTAGGAGGTGTCTATGGCTATGTTCCGGCTTGTTGTTAGGGTCTTGCTTAGTGGTTGCTAGGTGGTTGCTATGCATACTTATATGATGGTGACATAAGAGAAGTTCGGCTGACTCCGGTTGAATACGAGTTGTAGGTAAGCATTATACAAGTGGACTTATCTTTGATTCAAAATCTTGCACAAGACAAGCATATTAGACTGATTTTGTACATTTATCTGCACCCAAATTAGTTTTACATTATTACATCATTTTTCCATTCATTTCTTTGGAAAAAATCCATTTGAACGGACAACATACAAACAGCATAACTTGGTTATAAATCAGTTAAAAAAGCAAAAGCAACCTATTCAGATATAGGATCTATGATCCTGCATAGTTTGATCGCTCTAGTGGGAAAGCTGTAGAAGGAGTTGCAAATTTTTGACCATAAAATATTAAAAAGAAGAAGAAAACAAAGAAGAATAAGTTGGATTTTCAAGATTTACATAACGAATAATAAGTAACAAAGCGTTTAGACTTTTCACCTTTCAAAAGTTTGGAATCACTTGTTGTATTGATCATTTTTGTTATATTATAAACAACAATAACACACACAGAACAGATCTGATTATTAGAAACTGGGCACCAAGAGATATTTTTAGATGCTTCCTCCAATATTTTGAGTATTTGGGGAATTAAATGATTAATTAAATGATAAATGATTTACTTTAATACTGCAATAGTCCATTAATAGTCAAGTTGACTTGATATTTGCGTACCCTCTTAATTACCACTTTTTAAATATGTTATTATGCATGTTAATTTTGTCATATGATTATTAATGTTATACAGCTTTATTAGACATTATAAAAAGATCTATAGCTCAGTTAATCATTCTTGACACATCTAATATTTCATAATTCATTATTTTTAAATTTATGTTCTATTCAAAATCTGCATGCTTGCACAAGACTAGCATATTGCACTGGTTTTGTATATTGATCTGCGCCCAAATTCATTTTACATCATTGTAAACATTGAATCAAAAACATTTAAGTGTTGATTCCTATCTTTTCAACAATGCTTTGTATTAATCCAGTCTTATTTGAAAGGCCTTTTTACCAGCTGACCTGTAAACAACACCTAATGGTCAAATCAGCAAATTAAACCTTATTTCAAGCTGGGTTCTGAAGTGCTGATGTCTTTCAGGTTTGTATATATTCACCTGCACTCTTAATAAAGGTGCTGGGGCTCCAGCCATCTTTATGTTGACCCTATTGCCAGAAGAATGTAAGTTTGAGCCCCAGTGATGCCACAGCCAGCCGTAACCAGGGGTCCAAGACAGCATACTGGGCTTGCTCTCTCTCTGTGGGTAGGATGGTCCTCTGCCTCCTCCAACACTCAGAGCAATGCAAGCTAACACTGGCATCTGTTAGCTGATGTATTAGTACTGGCAGTTAGTGTTCTCCTCCAAGCGTGTTGAGCGGTCCAATAATGTGGCATTAGCACCAGTTTGAAAAGATTTGATGGATGGATGAAGCTTAAATTAGCCTTCATCCTCCCAGCTTGGTAGCTTGGGGCAGGGTTGGGGAACTACTGAAGGGCAGGATTCTTGCGCAGTTTGGTAATTTACCTGCTGAAGCACACCTGATTCAACTCATGAGCTGATAACCAGGTTTAGTTGGTGTACTGGAGCAGAGAAATCACCAAGCTGGACTCTGGCCCTAAATCCCTCACCCCTGTGATAGGAGACCTAGCTAGCAGGTAGAATTAAACACAGCTAAACTGGGACAGGGGGACTCAATAAAATAAACAAGTAAAAATAAAGGTGCTAAAAAGTGTTCTTGAGTGATGCCATAGAAACTTTTGGTTCCCAATGGAAAAGCAATGGACATGCAAGCATGAAGAACCTGGTTAAAGTTTAAAGAACCTCCATATAATATGAGCCATATTTCCAAGTTAAGAACCACTTAGGAACCTTTATTCCTGAGAGTGTATAATGTTCCTACATCCCTTTTATATAGAAAGTTCTGGGTTCCTCTCTACTGTGTTCAGTACAGTTAAGCTCTAACCAGAGAACAAGCAGCAAAGGAGAGATTTAATGTGGTCTCATTCAGTCATTATCTGGCCTCAAGCAACTTCTGAGAAAACTGTGAGCGCTCTGAGGAACAACGATGTGTTCTACTCATTGTACCTGATCAAGTTTGTATGAGGTCAGCGTGAAGCTCTTGGTTAGGGCTTCGTAATTAGGCATCTAAAAATGTGTGACCTCAACCAAATCATGTCAGAAGAGACTAATGAGACACTTTAATGAACCTTATTAACTCACCACTGCCCTGAAGACTGGGCACAAGCAGAGGAGAGCAAGATTACTACCAGTTACCATAAGAGATTTGTGGGTAACAGCTATTTTAAGGAACATATATTGAGCTTTTTAAGGTCTAATTCTTTGTCCATATTAGACATTTCTAAACAGTTTATTCACTCTGCGCTGAGTTGTATTAATTGTAACCTGTATTAGTACATAATCTCTAATAATCACTTTATTAGTCATAATAATGCATAATAAACACTAATTTAATTAGAAAAAGTAAATTTGTATCACAACAAATATGAATATTTTAGTTGAAACTAGCAAATATTCTGCGCTAACATGTTCTTGGCTACCAAGAAAAACATAAAATTGTCTTTACTTTGAAATATGGATGTAAACTGACTTACTGAAAACTTGTTTAGCACGTTAGCTCTATAACTTGCGTAACAATGTCTTAATAACATGATTTTTATGCACTGTTACAACCGATAAAGCAAATGCTAGACATAAAAAGGTCTCTAATTATGAGCTAATTAGAGAATTCAGTTCATAATGGTTAAGGTCTCTTGCAAAGCACTTCATGTTAACATGTTTTTTTTGTGCAACAACCAACATTTGAACAGAATTTTGCCCGTTTGTCCAGCAGAATGAATTGTAAGTTTTACTTCTTATGGGACCCATCAAACCTGCATGCTGGCAACTAAATTTGGTAACTCTTTATTTGGAGTGGTCCTCTGTAGATGATTAATAAACTCTTAACAGATTATCAGTAACATATTGACAACGTATCAGTGGAGCAGCAGTAGTGAAGCATCTGAATACATTGAAGTAAATATCTTGTAGATGTTCTGTTGATACATTACTTACATTAAGTAGATGTATTGTTAATACGTTACTTCCATTATGCAAAACCTAACCTTACTAACCTTACCCAACACCTAACCCCCACCCTGGCCCTAATCCTAACCCTAACCTTAACCTCAACCCAAAACCTAATCCTAACCCTCATATGTTTTTGACATGTTACTGAGTCTGTTGAGTGTTTGTTTCATCTACAAAGGACCACTCAGAATAAAATGCCACTCTAAATATAATTTTTACTACTTAAATAATATATATTTTAGTTAATAAACTGAGGCAGGCTATTAGACCTGCTTACTGTGTCTTCCTGTCAGCTTCTAAAGGCCACCGCACACCTGACCACTGATCAGTGTCACATAGTAGATACAGTACAAAGTGCAGCCATAGCACATAGAATGCATCACAGTGAGGTCAATGATAATCAAACTCAAGATGGCTTTGACACACATTATGTGTACATTTAATGGAAGAAAAATTGTAACATAATTTATGAATTTATCATGTTTGGTTTTAGTTAACTAGCTCTTCAAAAACTGGCTGTTTTCACACATGAGACGAATTAACAGTTGTCTGTTTATCTAAATGGCTTTACTATCTTTGTGATCTACTGTGGCTTTTTGTTGTCTTATTCTCGATTTAATTCAATGCATTAATGACAAAATTCTGAATGGTACACGGTGGCAAATCATGTATACAGATAAAGATAAGCAGTGAAATAAGATAAGAAGACTCCTGCCTAGTAATCGTGAATAAACTACAAGGACAAACCTCTTCAAAAAATATGAAAATAGTATTCATAAATACATAGATCACCTCATAGTTAGACTTTCTGCTAGATGTTTGGGACCCCCCCTAAGACCTCCACCACAATTCGAACCCTGACAATCACAAATGTTTGACCAGGTGCTTCATTCTGATCTCACTCAGTACTCCTACAAACTTCAATCAGGTGATCAGGTTCTACCGCAAGTAGAACCATTCGACGTTCCCCAGAGCCGTCACAATTTTCTCAGAAGTTGTTTTCGAGGTCAGATAATGACTGATTGAGACCACACTAAATCTCCCCTGCCTGGTGCCATTTCTGGTTAGTGCAGAGTTTAATTATTCGTGTTATTCTTTTGACGAAATGAGCAGCGTTATTGCAGTTATGGCAGATGGTTGTTAGCTGCCTTCAGGGTCTGGAAGAAAAGCATCTACAGATGTTAGTTACAGTGTTATCTGACTGGACGTTCAGAGCTTCCACCGAACCAGCAATATTCAATTTAGCGCAGGCATCTTACAATAGGCCTTATCGGAGGCTTTCATCCCAGTAGACAGCTGAGAAGCACTGCACTGGCATAATACCCACATATCAATTTTTTGGAGCAAAAAAGATTACAGAATCTAAATAAACATAATAAGGCGCCGGCAATACTCTCGCCGCTCGGGCCTTATCTAAAAATACTCTAATGAGCCTCCAACATCTATACACTTGTTTCTCAGTAGAAACCCTTTCCTAATGATACCACAGAAGAGAGAGAGAGAGGGGGAGAGAGAGAGAGGGAGGAAAGGAAGGAAGAAAGGAAGAAGGGCCGGTTGGGAGGGAAAAGAAGCGGGAGAACGAGGGGAGAGAGAGGGAAAAAAAACATTAATTATTAGCCCCAGTGGGATCTCTTATATTCCGTCTAGCTTGGACAACACCAATTAATACAGCAATTATTATCCTGGCCTGTAGCGAAGGGTTGACTAAGCCGCCTGGCCATGTGACGAGTGCGTGAAGAGGGGGAGGAGGGCTGGAGGGGGAGGGACGTGCTGGAACTAGATTACTCATCTCTCCACAAGCCCCTGTTATTATGTGCGGAAGATGCCGAGAGATTCTCACATGGAGGGTAATTACTTAGTGTGCAGATTTCAACCCCAACCATCGCTAATGCACAGCCATTCATGAGATAATAGGCAGTTTGCTTTCACCTTCTGGGTTTTTTTAAGGAGGATAATGAGACAGAGACCATAGATGCTTGACTTGGGATGTCTCCAAAGCACGTACTGTACCGCACAGTGCTAGCGTTTCTCGCTAGCTGCTTCTCACTAGCAGGTGTACGCTTGCATCTCACCTATGCACTCCCGTCTCCACTTACAGTGTGTCTCCAATTAGTGTACCAGGGACACCCATATATCCAGTTTGTCAACAGATACTTGCCGTGTGCTACTTAGCCAATGGCTAATTCTCCACGCTCTTTACTAGCTTTCTATTATCACGCTAATCCCCATGTGAGCACACACTTGATCGGTGACATGACTCCACCACTTATTTAATCAACTTATTTAAGTAATGTGGACTGTAAAAATGCTAATAGTTCCAGTTAAACTGACCCAGTATCACTGGATTAGCCTATAAGGGTACCCTGCTACATAACATTGACATAATCATGCCATAAATGTGTCACAGCAGATGTCATATGCTGTCATTAGTTGGCATCACAGCTTTTGTTCAGTAATATAACAGTGTTATGTTACCTTTAACGGTAACTGTCATGTCTGATACTATAATGTTTAATGTTATAACAGCTTATATCACATGCTAATTCTGCACTGCATGTAGCTGTCCTGATATCCAATATTAACAGCAGTAATAGGCAGGGCTAAACTGCTGTGGGCTGAAAAGGTATATATATACCACACGTGGGTTATAAGTGAAAAAATGAAATAAAACAAAAATATAGGATATGGGCCCTTTAAAAAGCAATGTAAATTCAGTTCTCCATAATATGGGCCCTTTAAGACTGAACATGCTGCAAAGATGACTGTAAGGTACAGTGGAATGCCAGCAGGCAACCCCTCTGCATTCTCACATTACATTACAGTGTATTGTGGGTGTCTGTTTCTTCCCAGAAGTTAGTGCTATTCTCTGTACAGCACTTTACTATATTGTACTGTATAACAGTGAAGGTGTGATCAACACTCAACAATCTAGGGACATGGTTGAGGTGATACGGTGTGGCTCAGTGGTTTAGGGCCCCACATGGGGAGTCTGAGGGTTGCTGGTTTGAATCCTAGCTGGGGCACGGGGGGATTTAGGTTGCCTATCAGCAGGTTGCAGGTGCCAATATCCCTACCCTTCCGCAAACCGTGCGCAACTTCAAGTCGTAATAGGGGACGGGCTGATTTTTTTTCTACGCAGTGCAATTACGAGAGCCCATCCGTGCTGTGTGGTTAGTCCAGGTCCAGGAAGATTTTTACCTTTCATTGTACACATGATCGTTCCAATCCATCGCTACATCCCTTCCCATTTTCCAGAAACCTACATAGGGAAACTAATTCAGAAATCGCTTTTAGAGCCGAGATTCGGCCTTCCGACTTTACGGTCCAGGCCTTTTAGAGGCGTTCCTTTGTCCTGCCGGTCTAGCCTTAGCCTGTATCCCATTCCATCTAATCATCTGTAGGCTACATACACAATCCCTCTCTCTTTAGTGCTATTTTTAAAGCCTCTGTCCTTGTCTTGGCTCTGCGGGTGCATCTTTTAGCAGTGCGCTCCTCTTCCTCTCAGCCACTGTAAAATCACATCTGACAGCCAATGAAAACCCAACGGATGCTTGCATGTTATCTTGACACGGCCATGGTAAGCTGGCTCCGCTGACGCTAAATGGCCGCCGTAAGCCTTTTAAGAGCCATGCTGCCTAATGTGGACTCTGAAAAAGAGCATTTAGTGCCGTTACACATTTACTTCATGTTCGGGTAGAGAGAGCAGTTCCTTTTTTCAATTCTACAATGGCCTTAGGATCATCACAGGCTGAACTGAATTGGATCGGTTAACCCTCAGTTTGTTCGCATCCATCCTTTAAGGTCAGGAATGCAAGGTAGTCAAATTCTCACTGTGCAATATAAATGCCTTGCTGTACAGCTCTTTTCACTTTATGTGCCTATTTCAATACTTTTGAACTCGAAAGAAGGTACAGGTAAGGTTTTTTGCTATTTAAACCCTTTGGCCTTTGTGAATCGCTTTATGACGCCAAAGCCTCAACATGTCCTTATAGCAAGCAGGTCTTCTTTTATTCTCCTTGCAGAAAAAATGATAAAATGGCATGATGAACTTGATGAGCCAAACACGAAATTAAAATAAATAAATTGATTAAAATCAAATCAGTAAAACTACCGATTAGATGTGCAGGCGACTCTGTAGTACAATGGGGATTTCTCATATGAGCCTACAGATCTATGATGAATGTGGGTTCATATGGGGTGATTTTCTTAGTCATTGGCCCCATAGAATTGCTACGAGGAGTCTGATTCACCTTAAACTGAAGATGTTTTACATTTGACAGCAAGTAGTGAACTTAATTTATTTATTTATTTATTTTACTTGAACTATGGGTGAAATTTTATCAAAAGGAATAGGCGATGGCGATACTAGCCATTTTGAAAGGCGAAAGCAGCACGTGCTGGCATTGGCGCTTCTTGTCCCGCTCCTTGTCTTCGCAGTGAAGAGCCTGTTTTGTTCCTTGGACGAGGCCGTCTTTGCCGTGGAAGCTTCATTTATTTACAGGGGGTGTTGTGTTGCACCAGGCGCCCTGTTACACAAAAGGTGGAGAGGAGCGGGGGACGAAGGCGCTGTCATTGTCACTGGCAGGTGTAGAATAACATCTCTTGAGCAGCTTGTAATTAGAGTGGCAGGTATGTAATGAGGGTGCAAGATTCCCCCCTTCTGTTGTTTGTGCCAAGCTAGATCTGGCTGGAGATGGCCATCACCAGAGGACTGGCACACGGCTACTGCTGAGACATAATGACCACATACCCAGGGTACGTCCTTGGGCTTGGTTTTGAGAAACGGTTTGACCAAACATCAAATTTATAGAATGGTTCTAATGCAGTCGATCAGCCAAGGCATATTTGGTGCGAAGACCAATATCCTTCTTTAGATTTGCTTTGGAGCTACAAGGCTAATGTAGCTCACAAGTAATGGAAGCTAACCCACATTAGCATATGTACCTCTATTCGCAGAACCAAAGAAGACCAAACGCATCTTGGCTGATTGACTACATTGGATGTAAATTGAAATTTTCACTAAACTTTTGCAAATAATGCTTTTACCTAACCATGGGCTGTAAATGGCACTTTCCACACACTTCTATTCCATAGACAGGAGACAATCCGGCTTCACTCTTGCTTTAGATTGGACAAAATCCACAAGTGCTTCCATCCATCCTTCCACTGTGAGAAGACAACTCAATGCTATGGGTCTGAAAAGATATGCAGCTGTGAAGAAGATGTTATATGGACAGTAAAGAAGAAAATTTGCACTAGAACACTGAAGCTGGACATTTCAGATGCAAAATACATGTGTAATTGGGGTTGCTTGGATAGTGAGAAGTAGGAAATGTAACCAACTTCTAAGACTGAACTTTGGAGGTATGGAAAAATACAATTCTTTTAAACACTAAATTCAATTTCTTGTAAAACATATACAACTATATTGGTAATAAAGCAAATGGGGGACGCATTAAATAGTGAAAAAATAGCCTTTTTTTAGTTTCTGAGGCTTAATTTTCTGTTAATATATGTTTTCTGCTTTTTTCTGATGCTAAAAAATGAATATCTTAATTAAAAGAGGGGTCTCTGACTTCTGCACAGTCCTGTAGGACCTTCATTCTTCATACTCAAATGTCTCATTTACTGAAATAATTCTTTGAAGAACCATCTACTGGAAAGTTCTTTAAGGAACCAAGAGTGGTTCTCCTAAGGCATTGCTCCAAAGGACCCTTTCTGGTACCTTTATTTCTAAAAGTGTAGCCGTTAGCTACAAAGAACATATTTGCTGTTCAGAATCTTCACTCAAAAAGTAAAACCACTCAAAACGTGAAAAAGTTTTCATTAATTTAAGAAGCACCACGTTTAATTTCTTTCACTCGCCACTCAAGCCCATCTGCGGCTTTAAAAGCCTGATTCAGTCATCCAGAAAAGTCCTGGTTTAGCTTGTGTTCACACAACATGTATATCTCCTCCCTTTCTTAACTTTCTGCACTCTTGGCAAAATGAAAACTTCTGTCAGAGTCAGATTGAAATTTATATCAGTTTGTCGAGCGCGAGCCAAAAAAACGATCTTACTCAACATTATTGTGATAAGTTTGGTGCCAGAGATAGAGGAGAAATGAAGGGAAGAGGGAGAAAAGTGCCCCACGCTTCGCTCACCAGATAAGTCCAGAAGCCAAGATTCCCCCACTTTCTCCTCCATCAGAAAGCTCCCAACCTGACCCTTCAAACAAGGAAAAAAAAATACCCCTCCTTTGGTGGGTTACTGCCTCTTTGCATAATATTCAGCCCCGAGCTACGCTGTGGCTCCAACTGCACACAATTTTCTCAGGAAAATATAATCGATCCTCCTCAAAATAGACTTGAACTATCTGTCAGAGGAGCTGAGCAGTGTTAAGCAATCTGGCGGTAATGCAGATCAAATGGAGGCGGGCTGCTGAAAACGCTTTGCCCCATCTTTCCTTTTTCATTTTTCACCCCCTCCTCAACAGCGTGGAACATTCCCAACTGGTTTGTAATTACAGAAACACAAAACGCCTTGTCATGAACAAAACCCCGACATTAGTTGCAGCTGATATCTACATATCGCCTTACTCATAATGATGCCTGAAACCGACGTTGAATGCACCCATAATTTTTGATGGCTAGACAATACCAGTCAAGCAATTAAGATCAAATTAATTATGCATGATAGAAATATCAGGAAAAAATTGCATGCAATCAATATGTTGTCTTTAATTTGCCATAACTTTCCAGTGAACTACTAAGTAGTTACTTCATACATGTCTGAAAACTTTCCAGAAGAATGTTTTCTTGTATTACATGATGACACTGTAGTGTATGCAAAAATTCAATGCAAAAAAAAATGAAAAGTGCAGGTAAAAATTTGAAGGCTTAAATGCAAATATTTTTTAAAAGTTTATGCCAAAATTCCAAAGATAAATGCAAAAAAAAATTCAAAAAGTGCATGCTATTTCAAAAATAAAAAAAAATTAAAAAAAGGAAAATGCAAACATTTTAGAATGATATTGCAAAAAATACAATCCAGGAAGTGCATACAGAAATAAAAAAGAATTTTAAAAAAGAATTAAAAATTCAAATATGTGTAATGCAAAAATAAAAAAGTAAAAGCTACCTTTTTTACGTGTACGCAAAAATTCCAAAAATAAATGCGAAAAAAAAATGTAAAAAAGGGCACACTAATGTTTTAAAAAAGTGGATAGTAAGATAAAAAAGGTTATGAAAATATGTTTATGAGTATGTAAATATTAAAAAAATATATACATATGCAAAAATTCAAAAAAGTGCATGCAAAATGTCAAAAGACTGAAAGAAATTGTTAATTTTACAAAATGCAAAACTGCAAAAAAAAAAAAAGTAAATAAATAAAATTCAAGCAAGTGCATGAAAAAACTACGTAGATTAAATATTCATGTGTTCAAATTATTATTGCACAAGTTTATCAACATCAAATTCAACTCATAGGTCATGCATGCAGTGGGACTTTTACACTGATTCATTAAATGTTCATATTGGCTCCATATTCTTTATAAGAAAGTAAATCTTTTTGTGTCATACAGAGTAATTTAAGTGATCTGACTTGTTCACTGTGCATTGTAAAATATCTGTACCTCATCTGAAGAATTTGACATGAGGACAAAGTCATGATTTCTCATCATAAATTTAAATAGGTCACACTAAATGGTCAATAATTGTCTCTTATAGTGGAATCTGTTCATCAGTGCAAACCACATCTCCTGAAATTAGGAGCTAGGTGTGTTTGCAAAAGGACACCAAGCACTCAACACAACTGCCCTGACATGCTGATTTGTTGATATGTCCCATTTGTAGAAAACTGGGACTTGAACCTGAAATCCAGCAGGAGCATGCAGCTCAGCACTGCTGAGTTTTTATTAGATGCACTGCTGGAGCTTTGGCTTCACTTGCTAGGAACCAGGAGGGAAAACCATTTTTTTTTTCATTTAAATAGCTGCGCCAGATTCCCAGACCCTCATGAAGAACCCCAGTTCATTTTTTTAAATAACCTCTGTTTGAGCTTGAGGACAGTGCCAGTATTGACAATCAGTTTGTCATTTTGCACAGTGAAAACCAAAAACTCAGGAATCATAATGAGGCTGAAACAAGGACCATATGCATAAAGGCAGATCATTTTTCCCTTTTGATAACAAACCCAGGCCATTATCAGCTGCTCAACTGCGTGCCTGGAACCCCATTCTGCTGCGGAGCAAAGCCAGCAGCACTCAAGCACAAACATCAGAGCAGTGCAAGTGACATGCCTTATGGCACACGTTAGCTCATTGCTGCACATATCAACACCAGACTAATTACCCTGCTTCTGAATGACAGCTCCAGCTAACAATAAGCTTACAAACACAAATTAGATCTGTCCATTCTAAGCGAGACATTCTACTTAAAGCGATAGATTAACAAAAATCAAATTTACAGTTTTTCCCTGATCTCAAATATAGTCAATCATAGCTCAATAGCACTGGAGCTATGAGGCTAATGTTGCTAACAAGTAATCAAACGGTTACACACTGCATTAGGCTGTTAAAGGAGCAACTTAATTGCAAATATGAAAGTTTGTGATAATCATGAACTAAATTCACACACACACACACACACACACCCACACATATGTATATGTGTGTGTGTATAGAAGTATAAATGTTTATATGTAAATAAACTTTTACTAATGTACATATTTATAATTCTATATTTATGAATATATATTTATGTGGATTAAGTACATGTAATGGTGCCCATTTTAATGCATACAAGTATATCAGCCATAAATGTAAATATATTTCATAATTACACTCATATATAAATAAATTTCCTTTGCATACGGAAAATGTTTGTTCGATCAGTCTTATTTGGGATACAGGAGTAAATGTTGTAAATGCGGGGACACAAGAAGTGGGGGTGCTGAGGGGGCATCCCCAGACTTCAGAATTGCTCACTGCAACTAATAATAATAATAATAATAATAATAATAATAACAACAATAAAAAGAAGAAGAAAAGAAAGAAAGAAGAAGAAGAAAGAACTTGTACAGTCTAGTACACATCTATGTGAGCTTGTTTCAGAGTAAAGTTTGGATTTTTATGTTTTATTTAGGCCATGTATTTCCAAAACCTGCAGTAGCCATGCGCTGTAAATTAATGCTGCATTTCCAATACAGCAAAGCAAGTTGCTTCTGTGGCCAAATGTTAGCCCATGTTTTGTTGTCTTAAGTAAAAGCCTATGCAGTTTTAGCCTTTTTCTGAGCTTCTAAGCTGCCTAATTTTGCTTTTTTAAACGTAAAATATTCCACTATCACAATAATATCTCACAATTTTATATCTCATGGTTTCACATCATAATCATTATATCTCCTGCTCATTCATGTATTAAATCTCAGCATGTAGCTATAAGCGTGACACACATCGGTTATAAAAAGTTCATCCAGAGCGAGAGAGAGCAGAGAAATGAGGGTGTGAATGTGTCAGTTATATGTGTGTTGTCATCTTTCATCACATTATATGTCACATTCGGACAGAATGTTAATCAAAAATGATCAAAGAAAAATATGCCATATCATTTTTGCATGACATCACAAAAATGTCAGCACTTGTGTGTCGCTGTGTATGTGTGATTTTTTGTCAAACTATGGCTTTAAATATTTATGGCACATTCTGTAAGTGAATGTTATCCTCTAGTCATGTTAGTGCATTTAAACTAAGCATTTGAAACACAGGCCTTTACATTCATCTGTATGAATCGTCACTGAATGAACTCCCAGCAAACTCAATCAATGTAGGGCACCGAGCAAGCCAGCGCCTTCAGGAAGGCCTTGGGAGACGGTTCCAAATACCAGAACAGTGCTCAGAATCTCCCCTGCAGTGGAGAGAGAATGTCAGTGAGGGGTGGCAGAACGTCTGGGGAAAATGTCGAGGGGATTTATCAACACCTGGCAACCTCCGATGTGGATTTGCAAATGGCAGTTAGACTTAAACACAAACAACAACAGCCACTGCGACGTCTCTTCATGCAAACCATGCCACCGAAGTGCAGGCAGGAATTAGCTGATCTCCATAGGAGGAACTTTTGCTAGAAATGTAATTGCGGATCACACTAAGGGCAAAGCGTTTTGGGGGCAGGGGTCACGTCGGTCATAATGCATGAAAATAAAGGCGGTGCTGGTGTGTGTTGCTCTGCTGTTCTCTGTCCTGTCCAGCATGTTGGACTTTAACAGTGTGCAGACCTTTATGGACAGATTTTAAGCAAATATAGTCAAAGCTTGAGAAGAATTATATAGTAATATAATTGCCTAAGTGATCTTGCTGTTTTAAATGAATGAATTCTCTGAGCAGTTCATTCAGGGCCTGACCATGTGCTGATAGTGTTAGTGGCTGAGTTAGTGCTTGATCTAGGAAACAGTGCCAACTGTTGGTGACTTGTGATAAAGCCCAGACACTTCATCACCTCTTTGATTAGACTCAGTAGACACAGCACAGAGAACAGAGCAGAATCTCCACTGACCTCCACTCAAATCTGTAAAACTTTGGTAAAACAGCATTTAAGCCCCTGAAAAAAGATTATCTTTACTAATCAACATCATTATGATAATCATGAACAACTTGCTGTTTGACGATAATAGACACATTTCCTGTATTTACTAATCACAAGTAAACCTTCCGGATCATTACACCAGGCCCTAAAGGGGAATTCCACCTTTTTTTTTTTCAAAATTCCCACATAATAAAGCCATTGCGATGTAAACAAAGTTAGTTACATTATTATGAAGTAAAGTGTTTCATTATAGAGGAACATACCGTCTCAGATGTCTTTACAGTGGTGGTGATAGGAACCAGGGGTCACATTGTCTAGAACACAAATACAGACATTTATTTAGTATTCAAAACAATCAGTGAGCCTACACGTGTCTTCTGAGTTTGTATATGTAACGCTGATGGTGGTCAAATAGTGATAAATCCTAAATAATAAGTTTTCTTTGGGGACTATTTGGTTTTATGTCTTTCCTATGGATGTATTTTAAAACATGGTTTAGGCCAAAAGCTTCATAAAACTATTGACTGAAATAAAAATCTTGCATTTGTTACCATTTCAAGTAAGAACCTTGTTAGGGAGACCACCATTCATTTATTTGATTTCCAGTCAAAACAGCTTTTAAGTACAAGCTATTCATTTTTCAGTGTCAGAAAAAAGAAAAAGCAGGAAACATATTAGGTAACACTTTACTGTAGGGTACAGTTCATAAGGCTACATGACATCTACATAAGCTTGTCCTGACAACTGACATAACCCTCCATAAATGTTTATTAACACTTATTCCAGTAGGTGTCATCTGTCATAAAGGCTACTTTGATCAAAACAGAAGAATCACTAACTAAATATATTTCAGTATTTACCATGTCTACCCTTTACCTTTATTACAGCCTACATCCCATTCAGGAGACTTGCTTTCACTTTCTCAAAGAAATCTGCAGGGATATTTTTCCACACTTCCAAAGTTCAGTCTTGGAAGTTGGTTTTGCATTTTCTGCTTCTCACAATCCAAGTAATCCCAAACTCATTCAGTGATGTTAAGGTCTACTTTGCAGTTCTTCTTTTTGTCTATTTTCTTTTCTGAGTAACAGGGCACAACTTTGGGTTCAGCATGTGTGGTGGGGTGAGGGTGGTTGGGGCACTGGATCTGAACAGGACCTTCTATGGGGGTCCGAGGGGTTTGCAACCACAAAAAACAAATGGCAAAAGATATAAACAGTTTATCATTGGAGAAGTCGTATGCCTTTATTTCAGACTCATAGAATTGAGTCGTCTTCTCACAGTGGAAGGATGGACAGAAACACCTGTGGATGTTTTCAGATCTGAAGCAGCTTGATTTTCTCCTCTCTCTCAAAGATGAAAGCTTTAAGTGCTGTTAATCTGAGAGATTTGGGGGTCTACCAGGTCTTACAGGTGGTTGTTAGGAGTCCCATTTTTCTCTATATCTTTATTTATTTTTCTTTTCACTTATTTCCCCTCAACTTTCTCCCTTCTTATTCAGATAATTTTATATCCAATCTCCTCAGAAACATATAGAACGTCATCCTTTATGTCATAATTCATGAAGAAAACAATGCAATACTTGACTGAGCCAAAAACTGCTCTTCTCAAACATTCAATAAAAGTACCTACACTGATTTTAATAGCTATGGGCCTCCGTGACCTTCACTCACTTGACCTCTCTGTAGCCTTTGTAGCAGTCCAGAGCTTTGCCTCCCACACTGATGAAGGGAACTCTCTCTTTCTCTCTCTCTCTCTCTCCCTCCCTCCAAAGCAAGGTGCAGCCAGGTTCTCCGTCACTGCCCACCTCCCTCATTGCTTGCACCTGCTAAAACATTCGAGGTATTCGCGCGGCAGGGCAACACATTTGCTTTTCATTTAACCTGCCCGGCCAGACCTTTTGAAGTGCATAATGGCAGAGCAGCAAAGGTTTCTCTCGCGCTCCCTCCCTCTCTCCCCTTAATCATTTACCTCGTCGAGGCACATTCTCCGCAGCTAACCTATCAAGCGGAAAACGAGCTTGGCCTGCTGGTTTCCCCTCCCTCTCTTTCTCTCCGTCCATGCTTTCACAAATAGAGAGAGAGAAAGAAAGACCTGGGGGGTGTGTACTATGAAGCTGGATCTGTGAGTTAGCAAACTGACTTAAAAGAGTGTTATACTCAACTAAGCTCAGGAGACCTAAGTGATAGTTTGGTGAGAAATTTGTTTGGTGGGTCAAGTTTGCTTCTGTACTTTTGCGCTGGAGCTGTGAGGCAGATGTCGCTAACAAGTGCTGGAAAATCAAATTAAACCCATCAATTAGCAGCATGCTAGCCCACATCTTCAAACATACTGTTAGAAACATCTAAACATCAAAACAGACAAAGTACAGACAAAATTCAGGCTTTAAATTGGCTGCTGTTGCTGTTTTAGCTATGTTATGTACTTCTGTCCCTGTTTACAGCAGTGTATCATACTGTGTCAGAAACATTACAGAGTCTATTCAGGATTATTAACAAGTTTAAGGTAAGTGTGTGATGATGATTTATGTTATAAGCTTCTATTACTTCTTAAAGGGGAATTGCACTGAGTTTTTCAAAACTTCAGTGTAATTAAACGGTTGAGATGTAAACAAAGTCATTCGTTTTTGGTGTGAAATGCTTCATTCTAGAGAAGCTTGATTCAGAATTGCTCACAGTGGTGATGATGATAGGAACCAGACGTCCCTCACAGAAAGCTCTTACATTAATTGGTTATGAATACACTGATGTTTGAGACAGAGTTGTACAATAGTTTTGAGAAAGTTTTGGTCCAACTATTTTTTGAATCCACACGTAAGGTGTTATGAGGTAAAATAGTCCTCAAAGAAAGTTTATTTCTATTTACAAATATTTTAGAATTATCAACATTACATATTAGAACTCAGAAGACATGTGTAGGTTCACTGGTCATTTTGGATAGTAAATAAAATGGCTATATTTGTGCTGTAGTCATCATGACCCCTGGTTCCTATCACCACCACTGTAAGGTAATCTGATTCTGTAAGTTTCTCTACAAAGAACCATCTCACACCAAAACACTCTGCACTCTGACTTTGTTTATATCTCAGTGATTAATTTATGTAGGTATTTTGAAAAATGGATGGAATTCCCCTTTAATGTTAATGTAAATGTTATTGTTTGCACCCCTTTGCATTGTTTTTACCTTTGCAAGGAATTATATTTTATATCATGAAAATGGTGTGACGACATCAATGATATATCATATATGATACATATTTTTATTTACAACTATTTT
The DNA here is from genome assembly GCF_904425465.1 of Colossoma macropomum. Classification (NCBI taxonomy): domain Eukaryota; kingdom Metazoa; phylum Chordata; class Actinopteri; order Characiformes; family Serrasalmidae; genus Colossoma; species Colossoma macropomum. The sequence goes on from NW_023494791.1 coordinate 42,695,173, forward strand.
AATCATCAACAATACATGTAAAAACTCAGAAGACACGTGTAGGTTCACTGCCGGCTTTGCATAGTAAATAAAATGGTGATATTTGTGTTGTAGACATCACAACCCTTGGTTCCTATCACCACCACCACTCTGAATGACTTTGTTTAGAGCTCAACCACTAAATTAACTAGAAACTTGGAAAAATTATAGAATTACAGAAACTATAGAACAATTTGGAGACCACTTTTAATTCATTCAGTTTTTGGCCATAAGTATAATTTGTTAATTTGTCCATATATTATAACAGAAAATTACAGAATCCTCAAGAACTAAATATAACCTTATTTAATTTAGTATTATAGCTTTTCAGGAGACTTGCTTTCAAAGAAATCTGCAGGGATATTTTTCCACACCTCCAAAGTTCAGAAGTCTCAGAAGTTGGTTGAATTTTCTGCTTCTTATGATCCAAGTAATCCTGAACACATTCAGTGCTGATTTTCTTCTTTTTTGCCTGTTTCCTTTTCTCAGTAGCCACGTTTACATGCATCTTAATAATGTGTTAATAATCCGACTAATAGCTTAATCTGAATAGAAAATGTCCATGTATACTCTTCAGTCAGAATAGTCTAGTCCAATTGAGGCCATTTGGAATACAGTTTCTATCTGATTGAACGAGGCGGGTAATCCTGTAAATAATCTATTAAATAGAAGAATAATATCCGTGTAAACATCTGTATCTGATTACGTTCCCAATCAGAAAGTTTAAGTACGTTCTGATCATGTGCGTCACGTCATAGCAAAAGTTTATAACATTCAACATGGAGCAGAAACTGGTCTGCAGAGGAGACGAAGTTTATGCTCTGATCTTTAAAAGATGGCGGTGTGACGGACGTCCAGTTTATGTGTCTCAGAACACGACGTCTTCCTCTCGGCCTTCTTTGATAAGTACATTTGAAGTGTGATTTTCCAGAGTCTGACAACATTTTAAAGTAATTAAAAACACAAGCACTGCTCACTGCTGCTCATCTCACTCTGACTGGACTCGTGATGCTTGTTGTCATGGTAACGTCTACACTAAGCGGTAATCTACATATGCGCGTCATTTTAGATCGGATTACTTGTAGTGAGCATGTAAACGGAGATTTTCCATCAGATTGTTGAGTAGAGTGTTAATAAACACCTCAGTCTTAATCTATAATCAGAATGTGTTCAATCCGATTGGAAAAAATCTTTGCATGTAAACACAGCCAGTGAGGGCTTTTTCACAGCTACACATCCTTTCAGACCCATAGCGCTTAGTTGCCTTCTCACAGTGGAAAGATGGACATTAACACCTGTGGATTGTCTTCACTCTTCGTGGCTGTTTTGACTAAATATAAAATAAATAAAGGTTGCTCTTTGCATACATTAGCCTCGCAGCTTCGGTACAAAACTATATCTTTGCTTTGCTTTGCAAATACATTTGGGTTCAAATTTGGAGAAAACTGTGTAATATTCATTTTTGCACACTATCACTTTAAGCCAGTTTGCTAACTAATGAACCCAAGCCTCGCTGCACACCCTGCTCTTAAACAAGCGCGAGGCACCGGGGGCACAGCAGGCTGGAAGAGTCATTGATCAGGCTGGGTTAATTATCTAAGCCATCATCTCCTATGCTGTTCATTAGCGTAGCTCCAACACTGCAGGAGCCGTGCCCGCTTCCACAGTCTGAGATGCCTAAGGAGGCGGCTAATAAAGCCGGGCTGGGAAGCGGGCCAAATGATGAACATAACAGCTAAATGATCTTCCACAAGGATGGCATATGTTTCATAAACCTTATTAGCTGTGAGGAGCTTCATGAGTGGAGAGGAAAGGACTCCAAGCCTAACAGCATTAGGGTTAATGTCTCCTGAACTGTCATTTTTTTTTTTTCTTCTTTTTCTTTTCTTCTTCGTCTGTTTGACAAGTTAATGTTTGAACTGGTGGTTACGCTGGTCAGGTGTGATTTATGCACAGATGCTATTCCACCATTGTGTTAATCACAGTGATGTACTGCTGCACTGATAATACATGAAAGACCGTGAGATAGCAACAGTCATCCACAATAAAACAATCGTATTATACGTTTACGTATTATTACATCTGAAAACAGAGCTTCAGGATTAGTATGTTACGCTGAACCCTTCGCATCTGGGCCGGAGTATTTACAGCATGTGTTCTGAGTTTAATTCACAAGCATTGGCAAACTGTGTGAAAATGATCTGCTTTCTCACATTAGATGATTCGGGGGAGGGATCTGTAGCGCAAGCACTTTTATAGACGTTCGAGTGGGTGATCGACTGCTTCCTGGAAAAACAGTTGTTTCTGAAATTCTCTGGGAAATTTACATAGCACGTAAAAAATACTCCTGAGGTCGCGAACGAGCTTAACGCCAAAAAATGGAAATGAACACATAAATTATCCGAGCATCATTTGATGGCTAACATTGTGAAGCAGGCAAACCGATGTAAAACGTTCCTTAAAAGTCTATGGAGGTTTGAGTTACTGGGCGTCAAAGCCAAAACAAGCATTTTAAAACTGTTAGCATCAATAACTGCTGGAGATTTTAGCTAGGCTAACAAACATTCTTAAGATCTTACACAAATGTGCTCATCTATCTCGTGTTCGTAGAGGTCTTTTATCTCCATTGTAACACCATTTTTTTTTCCATTTTCCTTCCTTTCTTTCTTTTTTTATTTGAAAGTTTGAAAGAAACTAAGAAATGGTCCAAAATTACATACAATACAATCTTACATTAAAGGTGAATATCAACAATTTTTCAAAATGTCTACAAAATGTAATCGTTAAGATGTAAATAAAGTCATTCTGAGTGTTTTGGTGTGCAATACTCAATTCAAGAGAAACTTACTGAATCAGAATTGTTCGCAGTGGTGGTGATAGGAACCAGACATCTGAAGAATTTTAAACGTTTACATTTACGGCATCTGGCAGACGCTTTTATCCAGAGTGACTTACAATTTGATCATTTTTACACAGTTAGGCGAAGGTAGTGTTGGGAGTCTTGCCCAAGGACTCTTATTTGTATAGTGTAGGGTGTTTACCTAGGTGGGGATTGAGGGGATACCCCTTACACTATACCAACCCTCTAAAAGCTCCCTCACAGAAAGTTCTTATGGAAACTTGTTATGAATTCTCAGCCTGATGCCTGAAACATCATTTTACAATAGTTTTATAAAAAGCTTTTGGTCTAAAATGTATTTTTTTTTTCATGTACACTGGTTCACTGGTGGTTTTGGATAGTAAAGGAAATAGATATGTCTCTGTTGTAGACATTGAAACCTCTGGTTCCTATCACCACCACTGTAAAGAAAGTCTGTAAGTTTCACTACAATGAACCATTTCACACCAAACCACTCTGAATGACTTTTGTTTATATCTCAACGATTGAATTATGCAGAAATAAAAAAAATAATAATATTTGGTGGAAATCCCCCTTAAAATTCTCTTTTAATTACTATAAAAGTTCATGTTTTCCCTTTTTTCTGTAAAGCCATAGCCACACTAGAAACACTGAAAGAGGTGAAACCAGGGCTAGTCATGAAAAAGTCTTCTATTTTAGCGACCTAGCTAACTCAACAACTTTAAACAGCAAAGACACAAAAGTAAACACAGTTTCATCAAATAAATAATCACTAGAACAGAGTGCTGCATGATGAGTTGTAGAAAAGAAGTGTAGATAACTAGTGTGGCTAGCAGCTGTGGAGAGACTGTGCTCTGCTGTGCTTAGCCAAGCAGCTAACTAGCATATAGCAAGCTTGCTAACTCACCTACCATAAACAGTAAAAAGGCAAACGTAGAGACAGTTATTATACTATCTAATAGTCTCCTGACTGACTGCATATCACACAGTTTCACACAGTTATTTATAGCCAGTGTGGAGGAAATGTTTAAAGATTCGTGTTTAGAAGCTGCTAAAGTTAGCTCCATGTAGCATTTTCTCCATTTTGTTCTTCAGTGCTTCCACACAGAGCTCCACCCCTTCAGAGGTCAACACAGCTAAAGTACCACTTTTAGTCGAGGATTCATTCACTTTTATTCACCGTAAAGGATCATTCTAGCTGAAAACTAGCATTTAATATGTTTTGTGATATGATATGTAGGACATTGTGCGTCTCACCAGTTTGACACAGGTCAAAATGTTGTATTGTTTTCATGTTTTCATCCGTCGGTGTCCTTAAACTACAATACCCAGCATGCATCATGTAAATACATCATTGAGAATTCCTACTGTGCTCAACAACTGATCTAAGAACATCTCTGATGTAGCCACTGATCTAGAGGCTAATAAATACATCTGGGCTGGATCACAAAATGTTTCTTAAGAAAAAAATTTGTGAAGGTTCTTAAGACAAACACTAAGAAGTTCATAATAATGTTCTTAAATTGAATTCTCAAAAAAAAAAAAAGTTCTCAAATATTCTCTTAAGAAAATCTTAATTATTTTCTTAAGATTTTCTGAAGAAAATCTTCATTGTTTTCTAATTTAGGCTATGTTGCATTTTACCATCTACTATGAATGACGCGAGATGCATTTTGAATATGAATGAACCGTTTCTACCGTTATTTAGTTTAATCTGCTCTGAGGAGCAAAATGGAAGAAAAACATGAAACTAAATGTTCAAAGAAATTTAGCAAACAAGAAATAGAGGTGATGGTGGACGAAATAGCCAACAGGAAAAAATCCTCTTTGGAAAATATGATAATTGTGGGGTGACAGCACAGATTAAAGCAACATCTTTGCCATATACTTTCATTATTTAGACAACTTCTAGTATTTTAAAGATGACTTTCACTTGAAAGGCTTTTAAACTTTTGAATTGAGACAATATTTCCAAAAACTGTTTAAAGTTTGGTAAATTTAGATGCTGACCTTGTCGACTCTTACAGCCTAAGACAAGTGAAGTTATCGTAAGGTTAACCCCTTAAAATCCCAGGCTTATTACATACTAAGGCTTATTATTCAGTAACCAGAGAGACTTCAATGCAAACTTGTTGAGGTTTTCTTAGGTTATAGAAGTTGTTCTTAGAATTATTCTTAAGAAAAGAGTTAAAAAAAGAGAATTCTTAAGAAGTTATTTGAAGTATAACAATTCTTTGCAACTTTTTTCTTATGAACGAAGTTAAGAAAAAAACACATTTAAGAAGATTTTTTTTCTTAAGACACTTTCGTGAATCCAGCCCCTGTAGTTATAACTAGCAATAGTGATATACAGTTGAGTGAAAAAGTTTAGGCACCCCTACTCAAATTATATTTTATTGATTTTCTAAGTGAAAAATAAGAGTCCTTATAGGACAACCACCAAATAAATGCTGCAGAACTAATACTATAAAATGAATGAGAAGAACATTTTGAACACGGTATGATATGGTAACACATGCTCTACAGAGAACATGCTTCTGCACATTTTAGTGCACAATTATGCAAGTTATGGCACGTTTTTTATTTTCGTTTTTTTTTATATGATAAACTCAGCAAATAGATTGAAACTGCACACTAAAATTTTAAGAAAACTGTCATATTTATGATTGATGTATTTTCTGAACTTATTTTCACCTAGAAAATCAACAAATCATTTGAGGGTGTTGAAACTGTTGCATATGCCCGTAGCTCTAAACCGTTTTCTTTGATAAAGGGCTAATTCTGTTGAATAATTTGCCAGCTAGGAAAAAAAAAAACACTCCTTTGAAAGTTACTCCCACCTTCAAGATACATCATCAGAGGGGGGGTTTTACTAGTCTTTAAAACAAGAAAACTATATTTTTATAGACTACAAGAGGCGAGTCGGCACGTTTACAACAGATGTAGATGATTTCCTTATTTGTTCCGGAATGTCCCTTTAAAGTGTACCAGTTTGGAGATAGAAGGTTTTCTTACGACAGCAGGATTAGCTTCTCTCTCTCGCTCCGTCACCGGCGCTCACCACAACACATACTAATTTCATAGGTCCTTCAAGCAGCAGGTCTACATGCTCAATTTAAGGCAATCAATGCACAAGTGGACCACTTCACTCAGGCCTGAGAGAACACAGACATTCACTCTCTCTAACTACGCAGTCCACCCTGTAGTTTTAGATGAATACCGCGTTAGCACTGAAGCCCCTCAGGGCATCAGCACAGGAGGAAATCACTGGAGTGCTCCCCCTGTAGAGGCTGTTCCCTGCTGCTATTTATTTACCCCTGTAATGCATCTCTCTCGTTCAGTCTTTCTCTCTCTCTCCCTCTCACGTATACAAGTCTTTCACTCTCATGTTGTCGACCATAACTAAGGGACCTGTTAATAGGGCCTTATCTATAAATCCTAAATAATAGAGCAGCAGTGGGGTGAGAGATTGGGGGTGGGGTGGGCGAAAGTCAGATGAAAAAGGCACAAGGGGGGCTTAAAATCAAATAAATCACACCTGGCCGGCTGGTGGAAACTGGCACAGCACTCCTTATATTACACTCAAATTACTCCATTTGTTCCTCGAGATATTTTAATCCGCCCTGACCTCAAACTTCCCATGAACCAGCGCCTGAACAAAAGGCCGCCCACTGTCTTCGCAGTAAATCTGTTGTCTCCCTTCTGGGCCCTGGACCGGGACTCATAGATCACTACTGCGCCGCAGCTTGCTTCAATTTACTCAATTAACTTGGGTAAAGCACTTGTAAGTTCTGCAGATGTTGGTTTATTATCGGGGACTAAAATGTACAAGTGAGTTCAGGAGCCCGGGGTTATGGCAAGGTTGACGGAGGGGGGATGGGTGACCCCCAGCTTTCATATTCAGACGCTGCAGAAAGGGCGAGCAAGAAGGAAAACGAGAGCCGACAACGTTTATGGCCACGTATATGTGTGTACATTAGCTTATTAGCATGGGTTTCTCCCAGCTTGACGTAGAAGTGTCATAGCTGTCAAGGCAAAGCGATTGGAAGTTGGAAGAGAGAGCCAGTGATTAACACAGGTTTAATTGCTGTTTGTGCCACAGAGAGCCAGGCTAAAGACGCTAGCAGTCCGGGCTAATGATTTCCGCCGCCGCAGCTGTTGGGGTTTCCAGCCTGGCCCTGCTTTATGAAACATGCCTGTGAAGCTCTAACACACATGAAATGGCTTAGTCCCCCAACCTGAATCACTCACAGATGACAATCCTCCAGCGAGCGTCCGTGAATCATTACAGCAGCATCGCATCTCACCCATTTCCAGAGATGGCTCTGTTTAGCGCCTCGGCCCGGCTCGAAAAACAAGCCGGTGGACTGAATTCGCACCAGCAATCAAAATATCAGCAACACAATGTTTAAATGAGCATGAATAAACCATTTTTATCTCTGCTTGACCTCCCTCGGATAAATCAAAGGCAGAGTGACGTGAGGAATGTAAAAAATACTGTAAGGGGCGCGCGCTAATATTAAACAGGTGTTGTGAGCATCACTATAAAACATGCTGGTTGCAGCCAGCTGTAGGACAATATATTTCAGGAGTTGGCTGACTACATTTCAATTAAGAGCGGCAACACAGGCTGACATTCATGGAGCTTTAAAATAAGCTTTTGATAAATGATTTTCCTCTGTTGGGCTAACATGCTAAGTGCGGCACAGCCATATTAAGGGGGAAGCTCTTATCTCTGTTGCTGAGTGGGCCGGACAGAGTGAAAGCTGGTTTTCGGGGGTCCTCCGTGACAGTTTAATGACGTGCTCGTTGAATTTGACGAGTCACGTGTTTCTCGAGAGCAAGATTACAGGCATGAAGGCTGCGCATCATCACAAAGCTAAACAAATCAAACTAATGGGCCCGTGTTGAGGTCCATGCGTATCTCAATATAAGGGATGATTAATGATAGCCTGACTAGTTCATATGGCGATATATCACTGATGTCATCACACCGTTTTCACAATATGAAATATAATTCCCTGCGAAGGGGTGCGTAGTGCAAACAATAGCATTTACATCAACATTAAAGGGGAATTCCATCCATTTTTCAAAATGTCGACATCATTCAATCGCTGACATGTAAACAAAGTCATGCAGAGTGTTTTGGTGTGAGATGGTTCATTATAGAGAAACCTGCAAAATCAGATTTCTTTACAGTGGTGGTGATAGGAACAAGGGGTCATGATGACTGCAACAAAACAATAGCCTATTTATTTACTACCTAAATGACCAGCGAACCTACAGGTGCCTTCTGAGTTCTTATATGGTTGATTCGACCATATTGGCTCAAACTGCAGTCCACAGTAAGTATTCAGAGCTTAGATATTTATAAGGATTAGGTTATGAACTATTAAAACCCAAGGCATAATTGAGATGGCAATGAGCTAAAAATGTACAAAATTATAACTTATAGGATACTTTCAATTGGTAGGTGTATGTGTCAAACCCTAACACTTGTGAAAATAATACTTAAAAATCCTTAGAATGTGTTTTTACAAGATCTTTTTCATTTCAGTAAAGTGAAATTGAAAAATTTAGATTTATCATGAGTTTAATTTTCAAATAAAAAAAAATTTATTCAAAAAATACTATCCCATATTTTTATGTCACTACCGAAATGCAAGATTTTAGCCACACCCCTGCATTTTAGAGAAGGAAATGAGACTCTGTCCCTCATGGCCACATGGTGAGCATCATTTTGAATTAAATGTGTCCCAAAGTCTGGAAATCAGTCCGGAACATTAAGAATTGTCACTACTGAAACACATATTTTCTGCAATTAAGCAAAATGTTCTTTTTTTTTAATGAAAAATATTATGATTTTCTGTGTGCACAACTATTCAAAGCTATGACTGCTAGACATGTACTTGCTAGCATTTTTTTTAGTTCTGCTCAAAATTAGCCAAAATTGCCCCTACCGAAACAGTCACTATTGAAACATTTGGTATAGTGATATTATAGTGATAGTGGTAATGATAAAATTTGAATGTTATATCATTTTTAAAAAATAAAATAAACATTATTAAGGAATCGAGTGATTGAATTCAGTTCTGAACTCAGACTTTGAACCGATTCCATAGAATAATCCATATGTAAATATTGAAAATACTAAAACATGGTGAATTTTTAAAAATTGGGAACATACAATGCCCTGTTTGTAATTCTCTGCCATGAATGTATTAAAAAGGCACCATGCAGCACATTTGTGATCGTTTTGTGCAAGAAACTTTCTGTGAGGAAGCTTTTAGAGGTGGACGTCTGGTTCCTATCACCACCACTGTGAACAATTCTGACTTGGTGAGTTTCTCTAGAACAGAGAATTTACATCAAGCCTCTCTGAACGACTTTGTTTACACCTTAACTATATTATTAAAGAGAAATTTTGCAAAATTGGTGGAATTCCCCTTTAAGCAAATGTTATAGCCTTTAGTTTGTGAAAAGATTCAATAATGAAATGACACTAAATTTTGCTTGCCTGTTTACCTGCTTCTATAGTACAATACGACAAACTCTTCCTGCATTAACTTTTGTGTATGAGCTACATTTGAGCCCACATTAGGCAAGGCAGACTCAAATGAGCTAGTTAATCTATCCCTGTTAATTTTACTGTGAACGTTTGTGAAAGAGACAAATCTAGCACATTTTTCACCCTCCGCGTTAGAGAAAAAGTGTAGCCGTCCTTTGCGAAATAATAATTAGCAATTCGCCGCTAATGATATACCCTGCGGGAAAGCGCATTAATTTATGCAAGTGAATGCCTCATTTTGAGGTGTATTCCACTTAATTATGAAACAAATTCAATTGTTCGTCTATCTGCAGTGAGACAAGCAACATCTTGTTCAACGCACTGTGAGTCAGCTTGATCCAATTAGGCTAGAACGGAGGCCTTCGTAATCGCTCCTCTTCCAACCAACCAACCCCCCCCCTCCTCCACCCCCTCCCCTCCATTCGTTTAACTAGTCAGAGGAAAAATAAAAGTTGTGCTTAGGGAGAACAGAAGAATACAAATGTTCGAGACGAAGCGGGAGAAGAAGCGTGACCTTTCTGAGCGAGGGGTCCAGGACGTGGGGGCAGGATAGTAGATGGTCCTCTCGCCCTTGGGCCTCCACTAATAGGTTTTGAAGAAGAGGAACCAAGGCCTCTCATTTCTTTCCTGTCTTCGCCGACTGCTCCTAAGGGAGTGATAGGGAAGTGGAGAAAAGTATAATGAACTCCTTTGCCTTTTTTTTCCCCTCCTTTAACTGTCAACTAAATCACCGACGTAGCCCGGCACTCTACCATTCCCACATCCAGTGGACACGCAGCTGTTCTCTCAACACCGGCTCAGGTTAGAGCAAACAGGCTAATTCATACTAAAACAGACAAAGTTAGCAGGCCAGAATTTACAGCTGTGGCGGAATATCACACTTCCACACCTCTTTCGTGCGGAATAGTGTGCAGTTGAATGGAAAAGTATGTGTTTGAGTGTTTTCCAAACCAAGCCCAAAGCTAGCATAGCTGGCTACAAATAGACTTAGTTTGGTTTCTTTTGTCTTTTGGCCTGGTAGATTAAACAGGTTCAGCAAACTGTGTATGCTAGCAATCAGCAGCACCACAGAGTGAAAAAGTTTACCACATGGTCATGCTAGCATGTCTGCTCTTGGTTAGCAGTCCAGATCTTTATCGACAGGCCGTTCCAGGCATCCACGGCATTCTTCAGAGATCGATTGGCAACATTCCAGCCCCTGGCCCAGCCTCTGCCCTCTCTGTCCCCCCTTCTGTAATGATGAAATGGAATTAATTAGCCTCCATTAATTTAGCAAAAACAAATAAGCACCTCTGCCCTCTGCCTAAGGTTGGCTCCGCAACGTGCAGGTGGTTCTGATTTCTCTGTGCTTCATCAGCCGCTGCTGTTGGGCTAATCTATTGGCTGGAGAGGCCTGACTGCTACAGGTCATGACCTCTTCCTTCTCCTCCCTGCATGGCTGTCTTTAAGGCAGTCCACCCAGCAGGCCCCACCCCGCGCTCTATCTTCAGTATTTCCTGTGATCTTATCTACATGTGTCAAGTAACACTCTAAAGATGGGGTAGAGGCCTGTGGTTAGAGGTAAGTGATTGGATTTTGATTGTCATAAAATTGGCCTAATTATGTGGCAGTTAATTACACACACTTGTAGGGCAACGTCAAGTACAAAGAGTTTAGTGATATCAAAACCAACAGCTTCCTTCAAAGGAAAACAGTTCTGAACAGGAAGGACATAAAAATAACACACAAGCACATCGTCCACGTCATATTAAAACCTCATAAATCAGGGTTATTTTTCACACGTTTCATTACGAAAGGACCAATAGAAATTATTCAAAACAAAAATCTCACAATAAAGGGAGACAATAAACAAAACTGTGTTTTCCTTCCTGTTAATATGTGGATCATTCCACTGAATTGGTTTAAAGTCAGGGTTCAAAACACATTCTGGACTTTTAACTGACTTGGACTAAAATCCTTTTGCTTTTGAGTGACGCCGTACCTTAATTCTGTTTATTTTAATATAACATTCAATTTTGTCACTATAGAAACAATAAAAGCACTACAGACACTTTAACAAATGTTTCGGTAGTGACCGTTTTATAAAACTTTGGGTGTAACCAGTATATGACAGCTTTGAACAGTTGTACACACATAAAATCAAAATATTTTTCATCAAAAAAAAGTGTTTAATTGCAGTAAAAAGTTGTTTCAGTAGTGTCAATTCTTAATGTTACACACTGATTTTCAGACATTAACTTTAAAACAGTGAAATGTGGCCATGATGGACAGGGATGCAGCCTCACTTCCTGCTGTAAAATGCAGTGGCTAAAACAAGGCTTTGCCTCTGGACTAAAACTCTTTTTGTTTCAGTACTGACATGAAAATGTGAGACATCATTTTTTTAATAAAGTTTGTTATTGTAAAATTAAACTCATATCTAAATCTTTCAACTTCACTTTGAAGATAAAGATAAATATAAAAAATAAAGATAAAAAAGATTAAAAAAAGATCAAAAAGAGTATTATTTTCACAAGTGTAAATTTAGAGGTTAGGGCTGGGACAGACACCTCCCAGTAGAATGTACCCTATACATGATGATTTTGTATAAACTTAGCTTATAACTGTCTCAATGAATGCTTTGGGTGTAAAGAACTATCATATAACCCTTGTAAATATTTAAGCTCTGAATACTTAATTGTTTTTATATGTCTTTAATTAGGTAATTGATTGATATACAGTACATATCATCACGTCTACCATCTGGGAAAATGTGAAATGTAAGTTTCTGCCATTTTGGGCTTATTTCTCTTTTGCAGAATGCACGGCTCACAGGCTGTGAGGATTTGCTGCCTGATGCTGTATCACATCAAGCAAATGTCCCGCCCCAATGAAAAACCACACCCACTCATCCAGCCTTCATACTTCTACAGACGTGCCTGTGCACGGCGTAAAACAGTGATGTAATGTTACACATCTCAAACATTGAATGCTTCTGTTAGTTACTGGTTCAGCAGATGTTTTCGTTGATGTTAACAGGCTTTCTGTGGGTTAAGTGGACAACATTCTGTCCTCACTAGAGTAAGGTGGCATTTAGCTAAGCTAACAGGTTCCAATACTACTTAGAGAAAGGAACCGAGTTTAAATCTTTGTTAAAGAAGCCAAAATCCAAACAGTAGTTCAACAGTTGAAAGTCAGCTGTGGGCTTCAAAGGCCTGTGTTTAGTCTAGAGAGCTGCTTTAAAAATATGAATATTGTTGCTGTCCAAAAAAAAAAACAAACAAACAAAAAAAAACCAAATTATGTATCTCGATTTTTCTGCATCATTTGAACACAGCCGTTACATTATGGCAAAATTTTATGATGGATGGATCAATAAAAATGGTCCAAATTACCTGGAAAAAAATCTCATTACATTGATGTCCATTAAAACTTAACAATGTTTTTCCTTCTCTTCCAATGTTCCAATTTTGGTGATACTTGGGTTTTTTGAACAGTGACGATATACCACACTTGCTTGATGCTAACATAACATGAAAACCCCACTAGTGGAAATGGGCATTATCGAAGACAAACAGGTAAACAAAACCTAATCACATAGCAAATTACTGTAAATGACTGTATCTGGTTCTCTGTTGGTCTGATCTACTGTGCTCCAATGCAACCATTGTTGGGCTGTCCATCACAGGACAATGGCCACGCCCCTACTTCACTACCTCCACAGAGACAGCCAATGAGAGCAGTAGCGATTAGCATACAAGATTAGCACACACAAAATGACCTTTTCTCCACAGAGGAGTAAATGAAAGGGTCAATCACATCATACAAAGACAGAATTAAGGTGTAATTTATTTTATCCTTTGTCTTTCAAAAAGCACAGACTCTACGTTAAATTGAAAAAAGAGTAAAACTCTTGTCTCCTTTAAAGTTTCATTGTAAGGTTTGTTTCCTGTTCCAATTATCTTAGACTTTGTCACAACAGCAACTATTTGCTATTGAAAACATGAAAAAAAAATATATATGCTCAAAGTTGGCTTATTCCCAATAAACTACTGGGATCTATATCTGTTGTAGAGCTGTTACTGGTATTGATGCAGGCTTTAACCTTTCTTTATCACAGCCAAACACAAGCCAGGGCCACAAATGGCTCCCAAAGCAGGGTTCCATACACAAGAACAATGGCGGGAAAGCTGACGTGGGCAGATTAGGAGAGTCCAAAGAGGCTAGATCTGTCCCCTACACACAAGGTATGGCTCACAAAGGCCAGACATGGACCCCCCCCTGCCTTGTACAGTGGCTTCTGGATTCATTTGATTCTGGCCTCGGCTGAAATCACCAACCCAGCGGTCTCCAATCAGCACCCAGCCTGTTTGGGTGCTCAAAGCAGCCTTTAGGACTTCGTTTTGAAGTCTGTGTTTGTGATGTAGAGTTGGTTACTTTCTGAAGTTTTCAGCAGCAAAGTTTGCACAACACACCATGGGCAGTGTAAGCATGTGGAGGCGGGTGGTAATTTGGAGGCCACACCCATGTAGGGGAAAACATCAGGATTTTCGTTAAGAGCAGTAAGGAACATTTTCAAGCCCTCTGTCTGAATGGATTAAGCAGATGTTGCTCTGAAGCAGGAGTCTACACTCTTATAAGTAATGCTGCCATTATTAGGACACCATTATTTTCAGTGATTCCTTAGAAGACCACCTTTGGTTCCCTAAGGACCCTTTCAATGGATGGGTCTTTCAAGAAGCAGTTTAAGAAATGAGATCTGTTTGAAGTTTTACAGAGCCTCATGGGCAGTCTGCTTGATCCATCTTGCCCCAGTGCTGCCACTTTCTAGCCACATACGTCTCTTCTGTGAAGGCCTATTAAACCTAAAAATACATTGCATAGACAATATAGAGAAAATGAAGTTACAAGCGAAATGTGCTAGTTATATGCTAATTTCAGTGGTAAGAGTGACTTGGTTCACCCATTAGATTCGTGTATATGTACCAGTGAGGAGTCTCTTCTTGTGCTGAGGCTGAATCTCAAACAGCTCCTTGCTCCCTACATAGTGCACTACGTAGGAATTTAAATACTGGATCCTGCAGTGCAAAATATAGGCAAGAAACAGTCATCTGGGACTCAGACACATCCATACTCGATAAATAATGCACTATTTGGCTGTAGCGGTTAGAATTTCTAAACTTTCATAGCTAGCTGGCACACTAGGGAGTACGAAGCTGTTTGGGATTCAGCCTGGGTTCGACGCTACTTCTGACTGAAACACGGAACGTTTGAAGTGTGTAAAACATTCAACTGACGTTTTTAGACTTTCATACTGCCATTCTACAGTTAAACATTTTGTAAGTACTTCAATTCAAACCTGTGATATTAATGATGGAGCTGTTTAGGCTGTTGGCTATCTTTTAGCCTGTTAGCTAGCTGACCAGCCCAGTTCTAGTTAAGAACTTAAGTTGTCAGCCCCTCAGTTTAAACAAATACGGGTTCTTACTTCATCAATATACTCGGTGGTCCATGCGAGCAGCATTAGAGTCAAAGATTATCCCATTAACAGCAGTATTTTTCATGCCTTAACATAGTAATACACAATTCAGTTGCTGTTAGGTGGTCAAAGGTGTGCATATATTATGGATTTTGAAATGTGGCTCAGCCAATCAGATTTTAGGACTGGAAGTATCCGTTTTATAATAACATGTATATAAGTGTGTCCTGTAAATAACCTTCTGCTAAATGGCTTTCGATGTGCTAATCTTGGCTCACGTATATGCCAAGTAGTACGCTCACCTGATGTGGGTTGCGACACAGCTTTAACAAAATTATATCTTTCTATGGTCACTCTGTGTTGGAGTCAGAGCAAATTACCATGCGAAAGCCAACAACCATGCAAAAGCTAACCTAGCAAGCATAACTGAAGCAAGATAGCTTATCTGGCTGCCTGTTGTCTGTCCATCCACCCATTCATCTGTTCGTTTGTTCACCCGACCAGGGCAGCATTCCCTGAATGCACAACCAGTAGTAAAAAGAATAAGAACCTTACGTTCATTAAGATGACGACATATAGATGATGCATATTTTATATTAACCCTTAGAACCAATTTGTTGGCAAACTTGTAGTTGACTTCTAGCCTTAACAACTTCAGAACGGTTTAAGCTACAGACATGATACACATATCAGGACATTCAGCAGACCTGGCCCAAACCAGCTAGCATGACACAATAGAGCTGTGATGTCAGCATCAGTGAGTAAATCGGCTTGGAAAATCACCCAAAATCTTAATATTATCGCTCTGATTTTTGGCCTTCATGTTCCAACAAAAGGTTCAAACAGCGACATGATTCACACATCAGATTACTCACAAGACTCTGCCCTTACAATCCAGAGTCCATTAGCCAGCAATCCAGCTCCAAAATCACCCAAACCCCACTTATATTACATCTCTGCTTTTAGCCTTCATATTATAATCAAAGGTTAAAAATAGCAACATGATTTACACACCAGAACACTCAGAGGAACCTGCCATCACTAACCAGAGTGAGAGAAACCAGCTCTAACATCCCACCACACAGAAATACAGTTCAAAACACAACCAGTGTAATACTTGCTATTACCTCTCTGCTTTAGCCTTTATATGGCAACAAAAGGGTTAATGATCTGTACATTTAGAGCCTGTTTCACTCATTTCTCTCCACTCACACTACTGTGTTTAGTTCTGCTTCAGCAGGCTGGGAGTGTTTGACTGAGGGATGTCGATCACTCATTAGACTATTAGGACCCTCCACCAGAGCTCTCACATAGGTTTGATGAGCATTTTTTAAGATGAGTTCTGTGATATTTTTATGTAACTTTGCTGGATGTTTAACCCCTATTTTATCTTCAAATTTACTAACAGCTTTTATGCTTGGGGCCAATTTGACCCCAGCAATTTAAACGTCTGGGAAATAATCAAAGTTGTCATGGGAATTATGTTTTTCCCTCCCTCATGTCGTGCGAACTATAAGTGGTTCCCGCACTAATACACATATGGCTATCCTAAATTAGGGCCCTAAAGCAGAGGGAGGTTTTTGAAGATTATAAAATAACATGTTATAGTGACCTCAATAACATCCAAAACCACCAAAATAAATTTGCGTAAAATGTTGATATTTCTAATGTGTTATACAGCTAAAATATCCTGTTCAGTGTGACCATCCTGTGGCCAAGCTGACCCCCAAGGGCAAAGGACACTAAAAACAGATCATCATGTTGATTTTATGTTTACTCAGTTGTCCCAATTCACCCCTTAACAATCGAGGTTTATTTCATACAAAGGCTTATTATTTAGTAACTACAGGGACTTCAATACAAACTAATGGAGTTATTCTTATGTTATAGAAGTGTGTATTAAAACTTTGGGCCCGCCGGCAGGCTCATGGATTGTTAAGGGTTTAAAATAGTAAAACATCATTAAATATGAAGCAAAAATTATGTCACTTATTAAATTAGAGACGTTAAACATTGAATGGGATCAAATTGATCCTAAAGATATTAGGAAGGCTAATATAACATTCAATTTCAGTATCATATAAACGTAATATTTTTCATTTTTGTGTTTTCTGTGGCTTTTTTGCAAGACATAGATGCAAACTTATACTCTTTGTGTTTCTTTATTCTTTTCTTGTAATATAGATATACATTCAGAACCTCCACTTGGGACCGTACAATAACTTATTGATAGATGAAATGAGCACAGCACCTTACCCAAGTTCGCTCTTGCCTCTGGTTTCATAGGATGTAGCATTGGGCAAAAGTCAAGAGAGGCCGTGTGTGACTCCATAGCACTCTAATTGAACTTGTTTATCAGGGCTAAGCCATTGGGAGTGGGCCTCGACCAAGGACTTTATCTGCAGCACGATTCAATTAACCAGCAATGATTTCACTCATGACAAAATCTTAATCTAGACTCCTGTGTTTTCTCGATAGGGGAACGTATGCCAGTTATATGATTGCTTTTCCCGCCTATCATATTTACTTTGGTCAGAGAGAACGGCAAATCTCTAACCCTCTGTCTTGCTTTTTCCCCCTCTCTGCTTGGAAGCAATTCCGGATACAGAAGTCAAGCACCCTGAAGCGTGTTAATACTCACATATTGAAGTCTTACAGCGGGGTTTAGATACAGTACCTGCAGACTTAGGCATTGATAACAGCCCGAGAGCGCCAAGGTGAAGTTTTCTTGGGTTTGGGAGAAAGTAGGATATTGTGTTTAAAGAGTTCACAATCAGATTCCAAAATGTAGTTTATTTTTTTGGCACTTACTTTATAATGCACTTCTTAAAAGTGCCCGAGATTTAATTATGACACATCAGTGAGGTGAAATTGGCATCTGAAAATGCAGTAGGTTCAGTAGGAATGCTGTTGGTCTGAATGTATCGTAACGGAAAATGAGTAAAACTTTATTGCAACTTGTTTGCGTGGTCACATTTCAGCTTAGGCCTTTTTCAGAGTTCAACTGACTACAAAAAAAGTGCATGTGTCAAAAGAAAAACAAAGGTTGTGCCGCTGCCAAAAAGCCTTCTCCTTCAGAGAACGGCATTCTGGATACATGAATGAGCAACTTTTCTATGTAAACATTACTTTGTATGTGCTGTTGACATTCCTCTGGAAAACATGATATTTTGTATGGTGTGCCACAGAGTTCTGTTCTAGGCCCACTTTTATTTTCATTGTAAATGGTAGCATTAGGTCACATTTCTAAAGAGTTTGGAGCCAGCTTTCAACATTTAAGTCTCATATGGATAATACAATTTAAGAAATGTTGCAGAAGGAAGTTAGATCTTTCCTTAAAGCTGAAGCTTTTGTTTTTTTCACACATAGGCTACAGTAATGCTTTGTTCACAGGGTTACTTAAAAATAGTTAGCACAGACTGTAGCTCATATAGAATGCTGCAGCCAGAGTGCTAACACGTTTGTACTTGTACAATCGTATGCAAATGTTTGTGCACCCCTGGTCAATTGGTATGATTTGTTGATTTTCTAAATGATTTTTTTTCATAATAATCCCGAGTAGATTTCAGTGCATAATTTCTAAATAAGTAGTTTGTAAGTTAATAAGTTTGTTCTCTGTACAGGATGTGTTTTCTTATTTTCACTAATGGATATGACTGTATTTATGATATATATCAGTATTTTGCATCCATACAATGATTACAAAGTTTTCAACTGTTAATACTTTCACGTGTCTTATCATATCTCATCTCTGAACTCTGAGGGCTCTCAGTTTCCCAAACCTAGATTAGGCCTGATTTTTTAATGGTCACACATTGAAGTTTAGTCCAGTCTAAGCTTAATCCATGTCCGCAAAACTAGCTCTCGGTGTGTGTGACCTCGCCATATAGCCATTTTTGCATGTTAAATCATCTAATTGATCTAATTTGGCATTTTGTCACCTGAACACAAACTAGTACATCTTAAATCATTCCATAAATCCAATTATGTGTTTAGGAGCTTTACTGAATACAAACCCGTACCGCTTAAATCATTTAATTGATCCAATTAGGTGCTTTGGGAGTCAGTTGAGTGTAAACTTCTAAGGCAGGTCAGTGTCTGTCGGATCAAGCTAAAACAACATCCTCCTCCTTCATCATAGGTCCCCTTTTCTCTCCCTTCAGCCAGAACCCTGGTGAGCTGACCCCAACCAGGTCGAGGTCAGCGAGGTTGGTGCTGGATATGGCCAAATGTTGTCCTCCTGGAAAATTCCAGCGCTGGACTGTAATTCAAATTCCGTGATTCATCATTCTGCCAGAAAACAAGCCTAAAAAAGTGGGATCCTCAGAAATGTTTGGCATGTGAAGACTTTGTGCAGTTATTCATCTACTTATTTATTTGCCATTTTAATGATTTACACAATTAGGTTCAACGTGTCAAAGATCTAAGGATACCCAGGCACCTCACAGAGTCTTGGCTTAGATTTAAGGTTCTATGAACATCTTGTAACTGATATAGAACCTCAACAGTTTGTGGAGGTTCTTCACACTTTAGAACAGTTTTTCCACAGTTGCTCATCTCATTTGCAAAAATGGTTCTTTAAAAATGATCTACTGAAAGTTCTTAAGGTGTTTCACTGCCAAGAACCTTTTTTTTGCCCTGTTATTTTGCAACTAGCATCCTGTTTTATGGTTATGTTCTTTAAAGTATTCAAGAAGAATGAAGAAACATGGTGGTGGGAGTGTTGAGTGCTGAGATTCATCATTGTATTTCAGGCAAAGGGATCTAAAACATGAAGGATAACTCCTACAAACTTCAGCTCCTCTGCTACCCTTGCACATCTGCTCAAATTGTTTATTTAGAAAGGTACTTTGACTTTCACTTAAGTATGGGCTTAGGCTACTCTACACACTTCTGCTGGAGGCAGATTAGATGTGTAAAGTAAATTTGGACATTAATGTTTTTATCATTTACTTCCTCCTTTGGAGATCCTCCTGAAGTTTGTCTATAGTGGTTTTAGTAGTTTCTTTTGCATCTTGGGCAGCTCCTTAGAGTTCTTCACAGTCTGGAGAACACAGAGCATTTTGATTCATGAAGTTATCTGGAAGCTGTTACAGCGGTGCATTGATAAATCTCTTATAACAAGAAGATCATGGTTCTGCTCATGGGGTTTCAGATCATTAACATTGACCACCTGGATGTCCGAAAGTCATGTTTTTGGTTTAGGTTTCAGAGAATTGGCAAAAGTTCAACCATTTCTGTTACTATATTTCTGTTATAATTATCAAAATTCATAGGAAGAACCACAAGATCACCAGAATAGTTCAAGTTTTTGTGTTTGTTTGTTTTGGAGTACAGCCGTTAAAAACAAAACTGAGGCCTGATGCATCAACATCTTGCTAAGATTACAGAACAATATGCTGTTTTACTGGCATGCATGACACAGGATTCTAATGTGATTCATTAGCAGCTGTTGCTTTCAGTAAGTAAAGATGAGATCTTATGTGTTGAAAAACAAGCATGGATTTGATTTTTTGATGCTGCGGCTCAAAATGAACATTTTTAGAAATTAAAGTAGCATTTTTAATAAAAAAAAATTTATTATGGGATCTATGCATTGGTCCTATCGTTGGGAAGGTTATGAGTTCGATCCCCAGCAATGTCACAGCCATCTGTAACCAGGAGTCCCAGACAGCATAACTGGCCTCGCTCTCTCTGGGTGGCTAGGATGGCCCTCCTTCTCCCCCCTGCACATTGTTGGCCAATGCGAGCTTCTGTTAGGTGACGTTAGGTAGCGTTCTCCTCCAACTGTGTTGAGCTGTTTAATGATTGGCAGTTTGGAAAGATGGTACTTAATGTGTCTCGGATGATGCATGTGCTACCCTTTACCCTCCCAGCTTGGTAGTATGGGGTGATGGAGCAATTGGCCATCACTAAAGTTGCTAAAGCAAGCATGAAAATGCATGAAATCATGCAATTTATTAAAATTATGGATATGTATGTAGTTATTTACAGTAAACTACACCTTTTCCATTATTGCACCCTCTTAAAAATAAACATTCTTAAATTTATGTTGGCTTAGAAGCACGGTTCTAGGACAAACTGGTAACACTTTATTGTAGGGCAGTGATCATAAGGTGACATGACATCTACATGAATCCCTTATCACAACTAACATAGGCCTACATAAACACTTAAAATTACTTATCCCAATAGGCATCATTTGTCATAAGCTTTGTTGCCAGCTTTGTTGTCAAGTTGACATTATCTATGTCAGATAACCTTGTTTTTTGGATGTTAGGTTGTGTTATGACACTTCTGAGGTGAATTAACATTATAGCTCAGAGTACCTCACAGTGACATAATGCTAATATTGAACAAAGCTTGCCTAGTCAGGTAAGTGAGCTTTTTCTGTGGCCCTTCAATTGAGTCAGTTTAATTTTACCATTTATTAGATTTAAGCTACATCACATTATCAGCATTATGTCACTGTGATGTACACTAAGCTACAAAGTCAGTTGTTATAACCTTTGTTTTTCTGTATTTCACCCAAAAAGGTGTGGTGACACAACTCAATTTAGGAAGAAAATCAGCATCACCTGACATCAGTGTTATATTGACACCTATCAACGTAGCCTTATGACAGACAACATCTATTGGAGTAAATGTTTTTTATACACTATCAACCATCACGGTAAAACCACCTCCTTGTTTCTACGCTCATTGTCCATTTTATCAGCTCCACTTACTATATAGGTGCACTTTGTAGTTCTACAGTTACAGACTGTAGTCCATCTGTTTCTCTGCATACTTTGTTAGCCCCCTTTTTCTTCAGCGGTCAGGACCCCCAGAGGACCACCACAGAGCAGGTATTACTTGGACGGTGGGTCATTCTCAGCACTGCAGTGACACTGACATAGTGGTGGTGTGTTAGTGTGTGCTGTGCTGGTACAAGTGGATCAGACACAACACTCGTAGGGTCCAAACCTATGATCAATTCTGCCAAATATTTCCTTCCCACTTTGATATATTCTTCATTTTTCCTCAATATGAGAACATGCTAACAGTTTGCGGGTAGAAGCAGATACAAGAGGAGACAGAAATATATAAATAAATATTGTGGATAAGGAGCTGTGGTGGAAGGTCCATGTTTGCCTATGACTAGCCAAAGCCCCCCCCAACCCCCCACCCCCTTTCTCCCTCTCTCTCTCTCTCTCATTCTCTCTTTCTGTATGGTAATGCTTTTGTTGAGGCCCATGACCCACTTGGTACAAAGCAGCGAAATTACGTCATTTGCAAAAATGTGCTTTTTTTCCATTCTGCGGTAGTGTATAATTGTCCGAAATGAAAAGAGATTATCGCTCTAGCCCTCTGCAAACAAGTAATGCAGCTTTGGAGTGGAAGGCAAAAGGGGTGTGGGGGGGAGGAAAAGGGGGAGGGGGAGGAAAAAAAGTGATAATTTGCCAAAAAACCTAGAGCGTGGCAGCATGTACTCAGCCTAGGAGCCTAGGTTATTCTGAGGGAAGCCAATCTTTGATCAGCCAAGCTGAAATGACCAAGATAAGTGGCGAGCTACAACTCACGGCAGGACCCGGTGCGCCAGTCTGTTATTGCTATTTCCTCTCTGGTTTCTCGAGAGCGGTAAATAGCTCCTTCACTCCCTCTCTCTCTCCCCCCCCACCTCCCTCTCTCCATTTTCCCTACCTCCGTCTGACCACCCCTCCCCGCAACCCCCCTGACCGTCCCCTCCCCTTTATCAGCTCCCCACTTTTTCTTCTTGAGATCTCTGTCACTTTAATCCCGCCAGTCTGTGGCTGGTTAACAAGGAAATCCTGTGTCAATTATCACCAGGCACTTCCTGCTGGGCGAGCGATGGGGAATCAAAGCGTCCTGAGAGCCTTTCGCACCGGAGAGGAGCAGCAGGCCTAATTAAACGGGCCTTGTGTCCCGCTGGCAGCCCCACGGCCCCGGGCCACAGATAGCTCGCACCGCGATAACCCTCGCCTCTCAACAACGATCCTTCTGATTGGGCGGAACTGGCCCGACCTATTTTTTTTTTAAACGTGGGCCAAAGAACTTTCACTAGCCATTCATGGAGCATTTTTCCCTGCACAAAATGATCTGACAGCTGTAACAAATCATCCTTTGGTAACAAGTTATCAAACCCCTTTGTAAACATGTTCAATGTAAATATGTTGGTTTATGAAGTCACAAAATTATATAATTCAAAACAAGATGAATACTGTGTTGTGAAACTCTACCAATATTTATATGTACTATATCGATATTGTTGTGCAAAAAAAATGCTTTTCCGTGATATGGGTCAACAGATCAGTCAATTTATTTTTTCCTTCTTTCTATATATGACATATGCACTTCTACAATAAACTATAGAGAGCAAACATGACGGGGCTCAGTGTCAATTTAAAAATAGAAATTATTGATTTTTTCTTTTTTTAATCTGGTTGGAGCTGGTTAGAATAAAGTCTTGGTGTTTGCTGCTCTTCCAGGCCACAGCAGAAAAGCAAAGAGAATGATGGATGAATATTTAGATACGGGGGATGTATGTGTGAAGGGAAGATCAGGGTCATTTGTCAGCAGTGATAAGGATGATGGCTGACTGAAGTGGGGCGGAAATTGTTCTTTCATTTTCAACCTCGACTTAACTGTAGCCCAACAAAATTCTGTCTGAACCCAACTGTACCTGACAAAATTCTGTCTTTACCGACTGCTCCCAATAAAATTCTGTCTGAACTGAATGTAGCCCAACAAAATTCTGTCTCAACCCAACTGTATGTGACAAAATTCTGTCTGAACCGACCGCTGCCAATAAAATTCTGTCTGAACCGACCGCTGCCAATAAAATTCTGTCTGAACCCAACTGTATGTGACAAAATTCTTTCTGAACCCAACTGTAGCCCAACAAAATTCTGTCTGAACCCAACTGTACCTGACAAAATTCTGTCTGAACCCAACTGTAGCCCAACAAAATTCTGTCTGAACCCAACTGTACCTGACAAAATTCTGTCTGAACCCAACTGGTGCCAACAAAATTCTGTCCCAGTCTAACTGTAGGCGACAAAATTCTGTCTTTACCCGATTTTTGCCCAACAAAATTAAATCTGAACCCGACCATAGATCCATAAAATTCTGTCTGAAGTCAATACATTTCTTTCTAAACTCAAATGTAGCCCAACAAATTAGGAGGGAAGAGTGAAGTAAAGAGGAAAACTAAAGCAGTACCTAAATGCAGGGCACAATGTGTTAAAGGTGGGAGACGGACTGAGAGAAACTGCTTGATTCTTCTCACTAAAAACTACACAATTTGAGCGTTTCTGTTTGTTCTAGTTATGACAGGGTTTTACTCGTGCTCCTCTGAAGATACCATAATATTACTCGTTTTTTGCGCATCTGGTCAAACAGTGTCCTTGGCTTTTTCCCTATTTGAACACCCTCCATAAAGTCTGGAGACGGTCTATCTATCTTAAATATTCATTGGCCCTAAGTTATTTTAGAAGACTTGAAAACTTTTCTTTGAAGTGTGAAACTCCCTCTCAAATGGTGCGGGTGTATAGATATGCCTCCGGCAAGCGCTGCCTGTGCAATGTGCTGAAAATGGGAATTCTCAGATATGTTTCAACTGGATGTTTACGGACCTTTGACTCCAGGTTCAAAACGGCTATTTATCGTCTTATCGGTCGGTGAGGTCAGAACGCGGCCCACCCGCTCTCCTTGTAGTGGCCACTTCACTGAGGACTGTCATTTGCCCAGAAACGGAGTCGCCTGCATAATGTCAGATTATGCTGTCCCCTCGTGTCACCACTCGAAAAGCTCTATTTATGAATCCATGAATCTATTTATGAGCCCATCTGAAAGTTTAAACTGCTGAAATGAATCATTTAAACAGAGCCAACAACCTGCTCGGCTACAGGCTAGCGGCGCTCCTAATGCACTTTAACCACTTACTGTGCGGAGCTGAAATTGAAAAATGATAAAAAAAAGTCGCTGATAGATGGATTTTAACAGTTGCTATTTTACAGATAAATATTACGGAAACACTTAATATACTATAAACAAGCCATGAAAGTAAGCACATGGAAAAAGTGGGCATAAATTGGAAATACTTCAAAATAAAAGGATATTGCAGACTTTTTAAAAGTCCTTATTTGCATGGCTAGTTTGTATCATTACAGTATCTGCAGAAAATTGCTAAAAACCCATAAAACAATAAGAAACTTGCTCCGAAGTCTGCTAAACAGGGGCATTCAGACCAAAGCACTCAAGGCCTCTCTATAAATAGCCATTATTGTCTATGCAGCCTACCTAGTCCACCTTTTTTACATTTCCATATGGAAAGGAGAGTGGACAGGGAAGAGGAGGGGGGGAAAAAACCAATTTACCAACAGAGCGACATCATCTGCCGGCGAAATTTATCTCTGACACACCACCCCTCGGTCCACTGTTGACAGTACATGATATTCCATTAATCTGCCTAATGAAAATTTAACCAGTGTTATAAACAAATAATTGGCCATTATCCCCTCAAAGATCCCGAATAAATTACTTGGGTCCCTTTTTTTGCCCCCCCCCCTCTTCACTCTCCCTTCTTTTTTTATCCATTGCAGTGGCGGAGCGAGGGAGAGAGAGAGAGAAAGAGAGCGAGAGACTCTTGATTGATGTTGGAATAAGCGGGTAGGGCTCGCTCCGCCGCTGAGAGTGGGCTTCGGCTAAGCCTGTGATTGACTTAATGAGAGTCTTTGGGGTGAGTAAATGTTCCAAATTGCACAGTCATTAGCTTTCGCGCAGGGCCGTTCTGAAGATACCCCCGGATCTACTGCGCCGGGTCGACTCCTCTTGTACCATTCCGCCTGCAATTACATTTTCATTTAGAGCAAACCTCTGAAGTCCGATAGCCAGGCCCCCTCCCTTTTCATTATGCCGGCCTTTCTTTCTTTCTTTCTTTTTTTTCTCCAGCCCGCTTTTTTATCTAAATGGTGTGAAATGTCTCTTCATTTAGACCAATTAAAGTTGAAAAAGACAGAGCTGTAATGAATTATCATACAAATTATTTACTTAACGCCGCAATCTCCGCTCCCTCTCCTCCCTCCCCTGGTCATCCACCAGAAAGCGAGAGAGGGAGAGGAACAAGGAGATGAAGATGTTGATGAAGAAGAGGAGGAAGCAGGAAGTGAGCGGGTGAGCGTAATGTAAACAGGCTGATGAGAACATATGAACGGCTCATGTCTTTTTCCAAATAGCAAATAGTTTCGACCATATGGGATGGCTGGATTTCAAGGCTGAGAAGAAACTAGAAGCTAGAAGGCCCTGGAGAAGACGTTCGTTGGTGTTTTATTAGTGCTTAGGAGCCAAAGACTGGGAACATTTGCAGAAATAAAAACAGTCAAGCGTGACAGATACAAAGGAGAAGAAGGCTGCAGCAAAATTTTGGGCACCCCTGGCCAAATTACACATTTTGTTGAAAAGAAGTTAAAACTTCAGCACTGAACAAACTTGAATGACATATTCCTGAGAACTTTAATCGATCAATAAATACTGTTTATTTGCAGCCTATCACAGCCTCTGAACACTTACTGTAGCCAAGCTAACAGCCTATTTTATTCTTAATTTCGGGTTTTTCCCCCACTTTTTTGGCTTTCTAGTTAAGAAATATACATAGGTAATCTTGTATGCATGACATGTTTAAGATCTAACCACAGATTTTTGATAATATTCGAGTCAGGGCATGGTTCCAAACCCTTAATATCTTGAAGTAGTTCACGGTTGACTTTAACGTCTGCTTTGGATCATTGTTCTAGATTGACTTAGTCACATTTGCTTCCAAATCCATTTGTTAATATTTAGGAGAATCCTTTCTTCCCTTCTATCCCCACAACATTCCCAGTATCACTGGCCACCACACAGTCCCAAAGCATAAAACTCTACCCCCATACTTAACAGTCAGCAAGGTGTTCTTTTCATCAAATGCTGCTCCTGGTTACTCCCCTGTAAATGCCCTAGATTTTGGATGATTCATATACCTTTGTACTGTTAGAGTGGTTGTCTTTTATGACATATATAATATCCAAATCACATACACAAAACACACAGGATATTAATGTAAAATGTGCTGATTTGAAGATCTGATGAGGTGTGGTGGAAGAGGAGGAGGAGGAGGGAGAGGATGAACAGGGGAATATCAGGACTCATTTCAGGAATTTCATTCCAGCACCCACATCTAACCTTCTTTAATTAAGGAGAGGCTTTTAAATTAACTCCCTTTAATTGCGAGGCACGTTTTCATCCCGCATGAAGACGGGCCTTATGGAAGCCATGGGTCTTTGAACACCAGGACAATTTAGGAGAGTTACAGTGAGGACGTCCCATATCATCTCCTCTCTCCAAGGCTTCAGCCATTTTCTTTTCCATAGACTTATTCACACTCTGCGTTTGAAATGGTTTTCTCGTTCACTACCCAGCTACAGTGGCCTCAAATTATTTGGACACTTTAACCATAGACTTTAAATAAGGTAGGTCACTTCAAAAATGTTTACACACACACACACACACACTGTCTAAGCTGCTTATCCTCCTGGGTTATGGGGGGTGCTGGGGCCTATTCCAGTGGTCACTGGGTGGAAGGCAGGAAACACCCTGGACAGGTTGCCAGTCCATCACAGGGCAGTCACACAGACATACACGATCGCACACATTCACACTTAGGGACAGTTTAGCCTGTCCAGTCGTCCTGACTGCATGACTGTGTGAGGAAACCCACACAGACATGGGGAGAACAAGCAAACTCCACACAGAAAGGACCCTGGCTGCCCAGCCGGGGAATCGAGCCCAGCCCCTTCTTGCTGTGCCACCCTCAAAAACATTTAATGAAATAAAATTTGTTTCAGAGAAAAACACTTCTGTCAAAATGATGTGCAGAAAACAAAACAGAAAACTCAAACCAGACTGCATGAAGGGTACTGTAAAGCACAGAGGTGGAACCATATAGGGCTGTTTTTCTTACAAAGGTGTCGATGAGCTTGTGTTCACTGATGAGATTATGAACTCAGAGATTATGAACTCAGACGTTCTCAAGGCATTCTGGGTGCAAACCTACAGAAGTCTGACAATGCACAGTCAACGAATATGGTTTATTACTGTATTTGTACAGTTTTATCCCCTGCAGTCTTGCATTTCTAAGGTTAATATGTGATCTAATGTGCACCCACTGCTATCTGAGGGCCTGTCAGTTTGGCTACATTATGTAGCACAACGTGTAAAGATATAGGCAAATTGAGCTAGCTGGCTTCTTAGAAGAAAAGAGTATTCATGCAGACTGCGCATATGGAAAAAATACAGATATTTTTGTATATAGGAAATACATGTCAAACACATTGCAGTCCAGGCCTACACTAAAAGGTATTTCAGAATATATTGCCATATTAGCCAAATATATTTTAAATTACATTTAGTTTAAAATTTATGGAGAAATATTACACCTATATATGTACCATAGAAAAATAAATGTATGTACATGTTGTATACTGATGTATATTGAAAATGTAGGAAAATAGCCAAAATACTTGTCTAATGCTCTTTACTGTTCGGATACCTTTTGAAATGATTTTGTAGTCCACTATCTTCATTTTAAATATTAGCAATAGACCTTTAACATGGCATTAGCAAGGGTTGTAGGTATTGATGCGCTGTAAAAATGCAGTTATGATTTGATATCCTGTTTATGTGAAATACATTTTGTTTTACATGTATGCGGTTTGTCTTACTGCATACATACATGGTTAAGGCAAAGTACAATGCAAATCACAGAAGTCAGTACCATTTAGTTATATCTGTAACCTTTGTGTAAAATTATATACAATTGAACAAATATAATAACAAGTACAAATAAATACATTTAAAAAAAAATGTTGGACAAAAATTTACATTTTTTGGTCAGTTTTATACCTTGCAAAAATATCTTTGGTAAATACATTTGGGATATATATATATATATTTTCCATATGGGTGTTCTTAGTTTTTCAACAGTGTTGTACTGTTCATTAGTCACACCAGTAAGACTACAGAGACAGCAGTAACTGAATTTCTTTTAATGACAACATTATGGGATGAGCTAATTAGCTGAAATGCAAAACACCATAACAACTGTAATGCATTGAAACATGTCTTTATGGCAGTGTCAGTCCATTCCTATTAAAGCTAGGCCTTCACTTTTGGCCCATAAATGTCAAAACACACCTCTACAATAATGCTAATGTCTGCTAGTACCTCTGTATGTCAGTGCTAAGCTAACAGTAACGCACACAAACATTTTTGCCAAAATATTATATTAAAAATGAAAAAAACTGCTATAATGTGTCACCATAGGAGTGCGCCAGGCCTCACTGGGGATAGCAGTAGGGAATGATAATAATAATAATACTTATTAAAGTAAAATAATTAAAGAGTAAAGGGGCAGGGAGGCACCAAGACTTACTGGTTGAAATTGGTATGAGTTTTCATACCAGTATGCACTGTAAAAGTGCAAATAACTCCACATATAAACAGCACAAACAATACTAATGTTGCCTGTTCAGCTGAGTGATGGATGATTCAGTCATGTTTCAAACAAAAAGTCAGTCACCTCCTGCCCTCTAGTCCGTTACATCTGAAATAGTCCACTTTGTTTTCGAGGCAGTGAACATAAAGGAATAGACAAACTTTTGGGTTTAGTCTTAGCCTAACATGGACATCAGATCAATTGCTACAACTTTGTTTCTTCTCATATTACCTAAGAAGCTGCTTAACTTAGTCAACATCGTAGTTGGAGTCTTGTGCATGAAACAAAAAGTGGACCAGTTGCTACTGATAGCATGAATGACTGTAATATTTTCCAAATTGAGTGTCGGATGGTCTGAGACACTACACTCTCAGAAGAAAAGGTACTAAACTGTCACTGGGGCAGTCCCCCTCTTGTCACTGAGGAGGGACCCTCAAGGGTACATCTCAGTACCTTTAGTCAGGGAACATAACTGTACCATAATCCACTGAAATTATATATTTTCTAAGTTGTACTGACTCCACACACCCCGTCTCGTCTCCAGGCCTTTTATTTTATTGTACTGTTTTAAAACATTCGGTTATGAAAAGGTACAAATATGAACTTTTCACCTGGAAAAACTTATTTAAGGTTCACAATCAGACCTTAAAACCACTGTTGTACCTTTGAGGAAACATTTACATTGTTTGTACCTTTATGAACAAATAATGTACCTGCACAGCACCTTTATTTCTAACAGTGTAGTTTATGGGATGCATGTATGAAACAAATAACAAGATGAAGTTTGCTTCTTACTTGAATTTCACATTCCACCTTAACTGGTGCAGCACCTATTCTGAGTATACCTGTACCTGTGACCACTGGTCTATTTAAGGTGGAAAATTCAGACAAAAAGCTGCTGAATAAGATAGCCAATATCAGCCTGTTGAAATTAAGATGTGAAACAATGTTTAGCTCGGTTTTTGCCAGGCCTACTGTAGGAAAGCAACATTGACATATGTTTATCTATATATTGTTCAGTTTCGTTTTCACTATTTTGCACAATAAAAAGACTTTAGACACATAAAAAAACAAAGGGACAACCCAGAATGATAAACCACTGTAACACCCAAAAATGTGCTTAAGCATTTAAAATTATTTTCTTTGGAAAAAAAAAAATATACACTATAATGTATAGTGAAACATTCAGGAATTTTAATCACAGTGTGATATTAATTTTTGGCCGTACCTCTCACTGCTACTCCAAAAACGTACTGCCTTCATGTTTTACTCACCGACCCAAGTGATTTACGACTGGACTCCTTCACACCATTTGCTCATTTTAAAGAAAGAAAAATCATAATAAACTCAGGCAAGCGCAGCGCTGTAAAAGTTACAGGAGGTGTCAAACTGTTATTGGTCCTTCAGGGCAATAACCTTAAGTGCTGCGCGATTTGCACTAATCTCCACAAAATCGGCCCCCGTTGCTAAAGTGGACCTTCCGCTCCTGCCTCTGCTCAGCGTCAGCGCGGATTCCTTCTGACAGCTACAAAACACCAGCGCCAAATGGCTCCTGTGCTAAATCCACAGCTCTGGAACATCACTAGCAGGTGAAAATAGTGCCTTGGGTCCCTTCATAGCCACTCTAATAGTTGTTAATGGTAAAAAAATGTTTTTTAATGACAGAGATAAATCACAACAGACAGGAAGATTATCTAAGGAAAGCAGAAGATGGTTTTTTTTTGGTGCATGGATGAGGAGCTTTAGAGCTAAATGGATTTCTAGGCCATTTCATTTAACCCCTTACTATTCTATTAATATTAAAACATATTATTTAGTGACTACTATGCATTATTTAGTAACTTCTATAACACTAATATATAATCAATGGGCAATGCTCAGTGCCTTCTGGGACTTAAGAGAAGGCCTAATGATTTCTGTGAAATAAAAAACATACATGCCTGTCATTTTTGGTTCTTTTGCTTTGACAGAATCACCATTCTTGTTGTTGCACATATTGCAGCAATACTCTTATGTCAGTGTTAAATTTTGGTGGGGAAAAGAGGTTAAATTCTTAAAATGCCAAATAAGAAAATGTCCAATCAGGATATTTTTACTCTGTGTCACCTATGTAGATACAGCCTAGCACACTCTCCTATTGGTTAGGCCTTCAGGAACTGAACTGAAGGCCTTAATTACCAACATAATTAGGAACTGACTGTGAATACGAGCTGTAGTCTAAGCAGGTTTCAGTCAGGCATTCAAAACAGAAAACAGCAGCAGCTCCAGGACTCTTTACTCAAAGAGTCACTGTAAAGTGCTACATGGTAAAATATATGTTAATATATCTGTTACATGCATCAAATGTCTGCATTTAATCTAGAACAGGCAAAAAATGGTCACGTGAGTCAGATTAGCTTAGCGCTGTCTTACTACTAGAAAGCCATAGGGGATTATTAGCATTCTTGTAATAATAGTTTTCTTCCTTGTTTTTGACTGAGTTTTGACATTTGTGCCTGGAACTGAAGGCCTATGGTTTAACACTGTATATAAGTTATGCAGCTATGAGTGAGGAATTGACATGTGGGCCCACATAGTGGCTCTTTTGGGTTTAAGAGCTTAAGTCAGGCTTCTTTTTCATCAGGCCCAGACAAAAGATCTAGTCATATTAAACCTATGGATCGAGTACATAGCCTATAAAACAACACTCTAACTTTTAGAAATGTCAGTTATCATTCCAAGTCTATTTGTTTAACAGCAGTAGAAAAGTATATTTAGCCACAGACAGGAGACAAAAACCAACAAAAAGTGTTTTAGTAAGTTGTTAGGTCACCATGTGCTGCAGAACAGCTTAAATGTGCCTTGTGGATTCTCAGAGTGTCTGGAATTGGAGGAATCTCTATATTGAAGGAACAGAAGGCCAGTTTTCCAAATGACATTCCCTCAGTTGGTGTTTTGATGATGAAGCTGTCTAACTGTCTAAAGAATCTCTCATAGGTGTTCAATTGGGTTGAGACCTGGTGACTGCAGAGGTCATAGCATATGATTTACACCACATCATACTCATCAAACCAATTATAGGGGAATTATCATCCTGGAAGAGACCACTCCCATCAGGACATAAATGTTTCATCCAAAGGTAAAGGTGATCAATCAGAATAATCTTGTACTGATTCTCTTGCTAAGTGGGCCTACGCCATGCCAGCAAAATGCCCCCCTTAGCACAACAAAGCCACTGGACTGCCTTATTTTGCTTATAGTTAATAGCTTCTCAGTTGCATCAAGTACACCTGTAAAAAGCCTTGGTGTCACGATCCATCCTGATCTGTCCTTCAGTGCACATATAACCAATATTACTAAAACAGCTTTCCTCTATCTTTGCAATATTGTCAAATTAAGAGATGCACTGTCTCTACAGGATGCAGACAAGCTAATTCGTGCTTTATTACATTGAGGCTGGATTACTGTAATGCCCTGCTGTCTGGACGTTCCCTTGCCTACGATTTTACACTACTAATGCACAAACCCCATAGTCATTGAATATGTGCTTAATAGCACAATTTCCAACCCTATTTACTGATGTCTCTCCCATAGAACTAAAAGCAGTGGTCACTTTAGACACAGTTCCTATTGAAACACTAGTCAATTGAGCAGTCTGTGTGACTGAAGCTCCTGCCGTCCACAACACTGAATGCTTTTTCAAAGTCAGATCTTTTTCTTTCGCAATTTTGACTGAAAATTAAATTCAGCATGGCCTTGCTCAGCATTTTTATACATGCCACAGAGCATGTTAGGATGTTAATTGCTTACGTTTATGATGCAGTACACCTGCCTGGAAGAATGTACACTAATTACATTTCATCAGTCATTGTTCAGGTTTATCCAGTGACCTCATAATAATACATGACCTTTTTTCATTTACTGCAAAAAGGCAAAGTACGGTCAGAGACCGCCCGTTATGTATGTAAGTTCATTCACAACAGTCATTTTTTTATCTCATACTTCTAAGATTAGACATGAGATTGCATATAAGATTCACTTGCATGAGGAAGGGGAAATGGGACACCTAGCAACCACCTGCAGAACCTGGTAGACCACCAAAACTACCTCCATCAGATTAACAGCACTTTAAGCTTTCATCTTTGAGAGAGAGGAGAAAATCAAGCTGCTTCAGATCTGAAACAATTCACAGGTGTTTCTGTCCATCCTTCCACTGTGAGAAGACGACTCAGTGCTATGGGTCTGAAAGGATGTGTAGCTGAAAGAAGAACCTCACTGAGACAAGAAAATAGACAATATTATCTTTTATTATTATCTTTTATTATTGTGTCATATTCTATATATTGTGTGGTAACACTTTCTATGAATGTCACGTTTGTAAGCATCTATGAACACATTTATAACATGTTATAATGCCTTCATATGGCATTATAAACAAGATTATAAACATTTAGAAAAATGAATTACCCTTTATAGCCATGTTTATTATACATTATGAATTGTTAATATAATGCATTATAAGTAGTGTTGATAACATGTTATACTGTCAGTGCCAAAGAAGTCAGTCCCAGCTTGGAGAGCGTAAAGTAAAGACAAATACCAAGCTAACGGTGGTGTACATTACCTTTCCCACATTGGGTAAAACACTGATGGCAGCCCTAGTTTAAACTCTGACATTTGAAGCCTGTAATGTGCTTTACTGTGTATGTTTTACTGTATCAGTAAATTCTTCAGTAAATACTTCAATTTGTAGCCTCACTCTTAACACTGGAGGAGGCTTTAGTACTGCACGCTTCACTTTACTTACAGCGGACAAATACGACTTATGAGCTCTTATAATTTGTTATGAACAGTACTTATACTGTATTATGTTAACAATTCATAATGCATAATAAGCATGGCTATATATATATATGTAATGCATTTTTATAAATATTTATAGCCATGTTTATAATGCCTTATGAATGCATTATAACATGTTATGAATGTGTTTATAGATGCTTACAAAGGTGACATTCATAGAAAGTGTAACCTATTGTGTTTTCTGCTTTTTCCTGATGCTACAAAATGAATAACTTGTTCTTAATGGCTGTTTTGACTGGAAATTTAAAAAGTGAATTGTGATCACTGACTTTTGCACAGTACTGTACACAGAAGTTAATTATGCCCTAAAAGCCCACAGCTGTCCACTCTGGTTTACCTAAACTAGAAATACATGTTTACATATTTAAATAAACAGTCTCAGACTGCTTTCTCCTGGTAAAGAGTGGACAGCTACATTGGTCATGCTTGTAATGTGGATGTCTATACAGGTCTTCCAGCACAAGTGCTCAGTAATCAAAGCCTAGTCCAACCTTAAGCAGCGGCTAATTCAATTATTGACTTGCATAATTGCTCGCCGATTAGAAGCACCACTCATTTGACTGTGTTTTTCGGGGTCACTCGGAGAGGCTAACCGACATCCACTCCACCAGACGTGTGTTTGCGCACTGGTGCGCAGAGGCGTCTGAGAGGGGACTCGACAGCAAAGTACATAACGCAGTCGAGGCAGATGTATGCTAAGGCAGATGTATGCTAATTGTGAGCTGCATGTGGACATCTGAGCCCTAAACAAACAGCAGCCATGCAGCACCACTATCTGCTTGAAGAGCCTGTTAGGATCACACCCCTGCCTCTCCTGTCATTCATTGAGAGCAGCTTCGTTTTTATCAGCAGGCCTGGAAATCCAAAAAACAAGAAATCAGAAGCTGAACATTGTCATTGTCGACTTCATTCTGCTAGCAATGAAACTTAGCAAGCAAAACTTTACTCAAATTTAATTTCACCCATCTAAGTGTTCCTTCTTCCCCTTCACCCAGCATGACACTAGCCAACACAGGCATCTGTTAGCTGACATAACAGAATTGGCAGTTAGTGTTCTCCTCCAAGCGTGTTGAGTTGGTTAATGACTTTGCCTTAGTGGCAGTTTGAAAAGATGTGGTGACACTTCGCTTGTCTTGAAGAAAGCGCATGCTAGCCTTCACTCTCCCAGCTTGGTAGCATTATATGACGGGGGAGGCCTAGCTAGCATGTGGGAAGTGGCCATGACAAAATGTAGGTGAAAAATTGGGGTAAAAAAAGACAAGTTTGTTGAACATCAACTAATAGTACTACCGCTTTGGCTGCATTGACCTCTGAATGGGTGGCCCTTCATGTAGCTGCGGAAAAGATCAGAAAAAGGAGGAAGTGCTAATGTTAGCATTGCCTAGGCATGACTTTTTATAACCCTTTTTTCCTGACCTGACTACAAATTAATACATAAAAGAGAGGCAGCCAGGTACACAGTCAGTCAGGAGCCTGAACTGGATGGTACAATTTGGTATGGGATCTTTTAGCTCGTCACAGCTAAATTGCTAACTGCACTAAAATTGATTCAACCTTCCAGTCCAGTCCTATTTTACAATGCAATGAAAGCTGTACATTTTTAGCCTGACAGGGGTTTAACACAGATTTAGGAGTAGAAGTTTGTTAATTGTGCAGAGATGTATACTAGCAACACATTTTTGCTTCCAAAACTTCATTTCACATTCAACTTTGGTGAATTTTGATGCTTAAATTTGCTTCATTGATCGACAGTGCTACTGTTGGGTTGCACTGACCTCTGAAAGGGTGCTCCTCCATATAGCAGCACTGAATTTCCAAAATGGATAAAGCACTAATATTAGCAATGCCTAGACATGACTTTTCATATATTTCGTCCTCACCTGACTAAAATTAACAGGAAAAAAATAAATTAGAGGAAGATATGTGATCAGTCAAGAGACTGGATTGGACGGTATCACTATAATGTTGTGTTTTTTACTGTTTAAAGTTTGCAGGTTAGCTAGTCATCACCACATTGCCAACCTTCTAGTCCTGCCTTGGTGATGAAATGTTAATCTGACTGGGGCTTAATACAGGTCTAAGAACAGAAACATCAAATACTGTATTAGATTAGTTTAATATTATTATTAGTTTGGGTCGGGTATAATAGTAGCTATTGTTCAATGTCGTTTGAATGCTTTAGAGCTGACTCTGCTATGATTTATTTACATTTCACAGGCAAAACTTTAAACTCTTGCTGTCGACCAATAGGACGACTGCCTTGGTTGCACTGCGGTCTTTCATAGAGCAGCACTGAAAATCCAAAATGGATGAAGTGCTAATGTTAGCAATGCCTACATGTAACATTTTATAAAGTTCTTCCTGACCTGACTATAAAACTTGACTATAAATTCAATATAAACACAATCAGTAGAGGCAGCAACGTACACAATCTGTGGAGACTGGATTTTGATGGTCTTGGATCGGATGGTATCTTTACTTTTGTGCTTTTGTGCTGTTTAAAGTTAGCAAGTTAGCTAGCCAACTCTAAATTGCTAACTGCATCAAAATTGAGGAATTGTAGTGCATCATTTACCTTACAGGTCTGTCTTGGTCATTGATATTTCACAAGGAGCAGGGAAACTGGACATTTCTAGTCTGACTGGGACTTAATGAAGGCCTAAGAACAGAATGATCAAACAAGTCTGGTATTGTTGCAGCTTGAAGTCAGTTTGACTTAGTTTCTTTCCAAGCTTATCAATAACATAAAATGTATTATTTGTAACAGTGTTATAACACTGCAACTGTCCCTAAATCCTCATTGTACACAAGCTACATTAGCAGATATGCTAGCAGTCTTGCTAGCAGTATGCCTTTCCGATATACTCCTCACACATCAGAAACTCAAACGACCAAATAACTCATCAAAATGTGTTTGTTTGCCTCATATCAGCGAACCAGCTCGCCTCTGAAAAAAAATCTATTTGAAAGTACAGCGACGGGCCTGAATGAAGCAGGCCGGAACCATTAATTAAAAGTGGAACAGGTCCTTCTTCTTTTAGCGAGAGGTGGAAAAATCACGGGCCTTTGTTGAGGAAAGCCCAGGAGCCAGGCTTTCATTAGCCTACATGGCATGGCCAAAAAAAAAAAAAAGCAATTCATCTTTACTGTAATTTTCTCTCAATGGGGGGAAAAGAGAAAGAAAGGGATCAACCTCAGTATGCTATTTATGGAGATTTGCAGAAGTGGATTAGCACTTATCTACAACATGTTTCCAGTGGTCCCTCTGCCCATGTCGGGTGGAACATTTAAAAAAAAAAAAAGCTATGAAAAGAGAAAGACGAGCGAGGGAGGTATATCGATACATGCAAAGCGCCCACTTCGCCGTGCAGTAGAGGAACTATCTCTCTTTTTTTTCTTTCTTTTTTTAAACATTTCTGTCACATTAAAAGCATTTTTTGGCCCTCGCCCGCCCCCTCCTTTCTGAACATCTCTGCTGAAATGTGCCTGTCCCTAGATGAGTGGCTGCTTTTGTCCTGCCCTGGGAGTCTCTCTCTCTCTCTCTCTCTCTCTCTCCTCTCTCTCTCTCTTTTTTCCAAGGCTCGAGCTGCTCTCTGGATTAGCCTAGCGCAGATTTATTTAATGCATCCTCATGGAGTATTATTGTCGCAAAAAAAGGAAAAAAAAATCTATTTTGGGAAAAATGCAGGGCTTGCCAAGCTCTAAGCCTGGTAATATATGCCTGCTACAGTTTAAAAGAGCAGGTTCAGGAGCCCCTCTTTATGTCGGGATCATATGGATCATACGGAGACATTCAATATGAAAATATCGTCGGCGGCTGATAGGACACTTAGCACTTTCAAAACGGGCCCACCATCCCCCTCCTATTTCTCCAAATCTCTCTCTCTCTCTTTCTCTCTCTCTCTATGTCACTCTCTCTCTTTCTCCACATCTTGTTTGTCCTGACTGTTTAAATATTTGACGTCCTGCAAATGTTTGCGATATTCGCCAGATAAGATACAGAGCCGCGCGAAGCAGCCCGTATTTAAGAAGCTCGGCTTAAGGGCCCTAACAAAGGCCGAGGAGAAGAAAAGAAAAGAGCAGAGCGCGTCCGCTTTGATGGCACGGATTGCAAAAAAAGGATGACCGCAAAGTGGAATAATGTGCCTCATTAAAAATGCTAAGTATTTGCTCGTCGCTAGGCTATCGAAGTATTTACCTTATCTCTGCAGTCACTCAGACGAGGCCTGTTTGCATGTGATGATATAAAAGCATATTTGAAGCCTATTTTACAGACAACTTTGCTGCAAAATGACTTGAGAAAAAAGCATAAATAACAAACAAACAAAAAAAAACAAAAGGAAGTTGCAGAAACCCAGAGAGAGCGAAAGAGAGAGAGAGAAAGAGAGAGAGGAAAGGAATCCGTGCTGCCATGTTTTTTTTTCCCCCTAACTACAACTCCCATGATGCCTCAGGCTAAGGCTTTGGGCCCATTCTTCACACAGTGTAATGTGGGCACAGTGACAGGCGGCCAGACAATAGAGAGAGGAGCTGGTGGGGGAGCGAGGGAGCGGGAGAGAGAGAGAGAGAGAGACGGACAAAGGCGAAAGACATGGGGCTTTGCACAGAAGACACGCTAAAACC
This sequence comes from Colossoma macropomum, assembly GCF_904425465.1. Classification (NCBI taxonomy): domain Eukaryota; kingdom Metazoa; phylum Chordata; class Actinopteri; order Characiformes; family Serrasalmidae; genus Colossoma; species Colossoma macropomum. The sequence goes on from NW_023494791.1 coordinate 42,734,072, forward strand.
CGATGGCTTTATCAGAAGTGTGAAAGACGGGGGCCAGACATCAAACGTGATTTCCCCCCAGCGTGACAGGAGTGCTCTTCAAACGGGGCGCAAAAAAAAAAAAATATTCAAGCCCACCTCGCTCACCGCAAAACATGTGGATGCCACCAATGGCAGCTGTCATTATATAAACAGGCTTGTTCTTCTGCAGGAAGAGGCTGTTTGTGCTTGTAATTTAGACAAGGTCCACCACCGGGCTAAAGTTAAAGGGGAATTCCACTAATTTTTCAACATTTCGGCTATATGAAATTGTTAACCTATAAACATATAATAATAATAAAGTCATTCAGAGTGGTTTGGTGTGAAAGGCTCTGTTCTAGAGAAACTTGCAGAGTCAGAATTGCTCACAGTGGTGGTGATAGGAACCAGATGTCTGAAGAGTTTAGTGTCTCTGAAAGCTCCCTCACAGAAAGGAATCACATAAAATGGTTATGAATTTGCTGCCTGGTGTCTAAGACATTATTTTCCGATGTTTTTGAGAAGGTTTTGGCCAACGATATATCTTTGAAATCCATTAATGATGGAGAGGTACACACAGGGTGTTGTAAGACAAAAGGTCCCCAAAGAAAATGTATAAATATATTTTTAATACCATGCCATATTACCATTATCAGCATTATATGTAAAAACTCAGGTGGTTTTGGGTACCAAATAAAATGGCTATATTTGCGTTGTAGACATCTTGACCTCTGGTTCCTATCACCACTGTAAAGGAGTCAGTATTGGTAAGCTTCTCTACAATGAACCATTTCACATCAAACCACTCTCAATGACTCTGTTTACATCTCAATGGTTGAATTTTGCATACATTTTGAAAAAGCTGTGGAATTCTCCTGTAAAGGGCCCTGAGGTCCTTTTATAACATTTGTATTGGTTTATGGACCAAAAACAGTCATAATTTATCTTGAAAGGACCATTTTCCAATCCTTTAACCCTTGAAATCTCACATGCAGTTTTTGTTCCTGTACTTTTAAGACTAATATATGTAAATGAGCTCTTCTCTGATTGGCTGCCCTGAAACACTCCTTATAATTTTAGCATGAGTGGGCGGAGCCAAACTGCCCTCAGCTGAATGGGCGGATTGTATGTGAGTGAGTTGGTTCTCATGACATCAGAGAAACAGTGAATTTAAAACAGGATGTTTTTGCAGCATAGTTTCCATATATGAACTGTATGGACTGGAGAGTGAGTGGCCTGTCTTTAAACTTTAAAATATAAAAAGCCATAAACATTTATTTCTAGGAACATATATATGTGTGTGTGTATAATGGTAACTTTACAGGAGAAAGAAAAAACCTTCTTTACTTTTAATGTAAGTCAATGGAACCAGACATATATAGTACACTTATTTGTGATACATGCTGTGTTGGAAATAATGGCAGACCCCAACCATTCAGCCCCCCTTTTGGGATGTCAGCACTCATCAGCACTCAAACCATTCAGAAGTTTAAACCAGCTTTGGACTAAAAGAGTTTCAGTATATACTTATAACAATCGTTTAACAACTGATCAAAAACTTGTTCATTTTCACAGTTCATAGTACGTCATACTGTGTCCTAAACCACACTGACAGGTCTGCAGGATCTTACCGAAGACCTGGATGCAATTTGATAGAGATTTTGGTGATGTATGTTTACAGAAATTATTTGGGTTATCAGTTTTCACTGATCGACTACAAAAATCGAATAAATATGATTTTTCACCAAACTATTCCTGTAAAGCTCTAAATGGCCTAGCTTCATCATATCTTACTGAAGTGTTGAAGCATTATAGCCCATCCAGACCACTTCACTGAGCTGAGGAAAGCTTACTGCGAGCTCCTAGGATCTCTCACAGCTCAACTGATGGAAATCATTATATTACATAGTACTCTGGATTAGCATTCCAGAAAAACATTAGGAATGCAACAGGTCCAGATTAAAATGTATTTAAAATTAAAATTAAAATTTGTTCATTTAGACAAGCACGTCTGTAGTATTTTGTGGTTTATTTTTGCCTATTGTTTGTTATGCTTATAGACAGTAATGTTTTCTCTTTCCAATGATTGTCTTATATTAACTTAGTAAAATTAAAGCGCTAAATTTAAATTAAGTCAAAAAAGTGCTATATAAGTAACTATTTATTTATATATTTTTTTTCTTAATTTTATTGTTGAAAAGTAACAGTAATAATACTAAACTTTTGACATGCAACTTTTTGTATAATATCACCTTAAAGAAAGTTCCTGTTTCAGACACTGATACTTTTTTTGCTGTATCTGATGTCCTTCCACGACTGAATGGGGAATGGAATGGGTCATCATCGAGGTCACTTTCTTATTAGCCTTAGTGCATAGACACCAAGAAGTTACTTGGTGCACTGCTACCGTTTTTATGGCCTGTTGAAAAACTACAGCATATAGTTTTCTAAATATTTATTTAATATATTTATATTGAGTGCTTGGATTTGATTGTTCCATTCAGAATGATGGACATGCCTTTCTGACCTGGGAGAGTGGTGGCCTCCAGTGTTTTGCATGAAATATCTTGAATACTTGTACTATGCTATGTATAATTATCCAAACAAAAGGTATCCTGAGAGCAATATCCACTATCATCAGGACCTCATCCTTAAAAACACAAGAGCTCTAAGTATCCCTCATTATACCAGCTTTAATTCTTCAGACTTCAAGGGGACTTCGGGCCTTGTCCAAATATCTGCGCTCGGGCTAGGAAGCACACGGAGTTCAATCAATTAGTCGGTGATTATTATTACTACTGTTGTTATTACTAGTCCCTCTAGCCGGGCTGTTATGGTAACCCCAGCCACGGCCCATAATGCTAATCCTCACCCTTTCTTTAACCCCAACCTTTACACTTTTAATCAACATCATATTGCGCGGAGAGAGGCCAAAATATTGACGTGTTATTCCTCAACGTGTTTCACAGAATTTTTTTGCGCTGGGAACGGAGCCGCTGGGGTTGTTTTGCTGTCCGGCAAAGTGTTCTCTCTGCTCTCTCTCTCTTTTTCCTCCCTTTTGTATCATTTTACACACTTTTTTTGGCGTGTCCTGTATGTATGCCTTTGTCTGCGAGGAGACTCCCAAGGACATTAGGGTTGGCGTAAATTAGCGAGAACAAAGGCCGCGGTCGTGGATGGGTTGTTGTTGGGCGTGTGGCTTCGTCTGCCTTGGAAATCTGTCTTGAGCACTGCTTAACTCGATTCACCATCTAGCTCTTAAAAACTTGTGGTACGAAACACAATATTCCATGTTAAACAAAGACAGAAAGGGCAGCGTTTGCTTTTGCAGCAGCTCAAGGAGTTTTATGGCGGGCAGATGAGTGGAAAATGGGCCCTTTCCATTGTTTTGTTGTCATATTCGACTGGGGCTGAACGATATATTGTTTGTTAATTGTCAATGTGATATTGGCAATATCATAACGCCAATAATGAAGGCATGAGTTGAATGAAGAAGGCATTTATATGACTCGTTTTGATCAAAATGCTACAGGCCAGTCATTGTGAGACATATCATGCTCAAAATACATAGCAATAATATGATGTTTTGGCTATATCATGCAGCTCTGTACTAGACCTATCTGTATTTTAGCTCTGAGAGTGATGTTCAGTGAGAACTGTGTTAATATTATTATATTATTATTATTATTATAACATTATTGCAATATTGACATTCAAACCATTTCAGAGTGTTTGTCTTTTTCCATGGGTACTTTGTATGCGATTCAACTAAGTGTTAGTAATTTTAGCACTCTAAACAGCAATTAAGCTATTTAACTTACAATCAAAACAGCCAGTAATTTCAAGTTATTCCTTTTTCGGGAGATTGGATTACGGAGGACATTGGATATAAGATCATCCACTTACATAAGAAAGGGGAAAACAAGAGTTTCCAAAACTGGAGTTTAAAAAAAAGATTCAAAGCTATAGAGAAATGAGACTCCTAGCAACCACCTGAAAGACATGGTGGAACCCAAAACTGTCCCCATCAGATAAACAGCACTTAAAGCTTTCATCTTTGAGAGAGAGGAGAAAATCAAGCTGCTTCAGTTTTGAAAACATCCACAGGTGCTTCTGTCCATCATTCCACTGTGAGAAGACGACTCAGCGCTATGGGTCTGAAAGGATGTGTAGCTGAAAGAAGAACCTCACTGAGAAAAGGAGACGGACACACCAAACAAAGACGCTGTTGGTACCTCAACATCACTGAATGTGTTTGGAATTACTTGGATTGTAAGAAGTAAAAAGTGCAACCAACTTCTAAGACTGAACTTTGGAGGTGTGAAAAATATCCCTGAGATTTTTTTGAAAATCTGAAAGTAAGTCTCCTGAAAAGAATGGATGCTGTAAGAAAGGTAAGGAGTCGAGACACTGAATACTGTTAGGGCTTCAGTGTCATTTTCTGTTAAATACATGTTTTTGATAAATACATTGTACTTCATGGCTGTTTTGATTGGAAATTAAATAAATGAAGGATCGCAGTACTTTTACACAGATACATGTATACTAAGCCTCTTATTAGACTGACAGATTGCTGAAATGCGCTTAATGTCTTATAAAGTCTTAAAAGTTTCTTTCTGCTGAGTACTGTGTTCAATCTCACCATTAAGACAGGAGTCACTGAGAGGTTCCTAATATTACATTGACCACATTGAAAACTAGATAAAAGCATTTGTTAGACCTTTAAATGGACAGGGCCCACCGGTGGGCCCAAAGATTTACTACACACTTCTATAACTAAAGAATAGCTCAGCCAGTTTGCACTGAAGTCCCTATCTTTACTGAATAATAAGTCGTAGTGTGTAATAAGCCTGGGATTTAAGGGGTTAAATATGTACAGACAAACTACCTACTTCAAAATTCTGTTTTACAAACTTCATTTGTTAAAGTTTTCTTTAAGAGGAATAATTTACATAAACATTAATGTATGTCCTATCACAATACTTAACATATCAGTCTTTAAATATCACAGAGGAGTTGTCTTAGGCTGACAATGAGTACAAAAAAACAATGAAATTGTTAAGTGCTATTATTGAAATGGCTAAAATTTCATGATTGTGTCAGGCCTGGTGATTAACATGTAGCATTAGCGTGTAGGACCAAGATCCTCTGGCAGAAAAAGTTATTTTTTTAGATTTTTAAGAGTTTTAGAGAGGTACTAATGGTGTTTATCATTTATCTTGCAAATGTGAGGACAATTTTTAAAAAGTTGATTTACCTACTTCAGAATTCTGTTTTACAAACTTCATTTGTTAAAGTTTCTTTTGGAGGAGTAATTTACATAAATACTAATATATCATAATATGTCCTGTCACAATATTCATCATATCAATCTTTTAATATCGTCATAGATTTGTAATGTGGCTAAAGTATTGTGATGTTTTTGTATCATGGCCTGTAACAATTTCCACCCCTAATTATGATGATATGATGTTTTGTCCATATGTTTCAATCATCTAATAGCAAAGAGAGCAAAGCTAATAGGAGGATTATTAACACTTAGCACAATAATGGCAATATTGCTATGCCACTATCGCAGAAGACTGCAATATGCAAATGATGCCTCTAACTAATCACATTTGTATGATGTGCTGTTGACCAAATCTCAGACATTTTATAACAAATCAATGCATTGGTGTGATTAAAGTGTAAATACTGGTCAAAATGATCCAGGCTGAGGGTCCATCCCTGCATTTTTGATATATTGTCATCATTATAGCTTACGGCATTATCGTGACGTGATATTTGCAGCCTCATTTTCGACCCATCTGTCTTTTAGCACAGAGAACGACATCTGAGGGGAAGTTTACAGCTGACAATAGACGCGAACTGGACGGCGAGATAAAGACAAAGCGCAAAGGCACGGCGACGGGCAAACACCGCAGGGAAGAGGACAAAGATATTTCCTATGCAAAGCTTGCACACAATGTCATGTGTGATAGCGGCGGATGTTGTCCAAGTCACACGCGGAGGGGGGGTCTGGGGGGCCGGGAGGCGCAAGGGGGTGCTGGGAAGGGGGGAGGCTGCCGAATCGAGGCCGATTGGAGCTCCTCGCTTTTGATTCCGTTGATCCAGGATCTCTGCGTATCCCGGGCGACACAAAGCAGATCTGGGCTTTGGGGTAATCTCATTACGAAACTCTAACCAGCAGATGAAAAAGCAGGAGAGAGAAGGGAAAAAGGGAAAAAAGCACGCAGGCCTTGCCATGCCAAAGCGGTGGCTCACAGAGGCAGGTGTAATGTTACCAAATTAGCCTCTAAACGGTAAAAAGGAGATTATTGCAAATGGGCCGGCTAGCCAGCACATGCAGCCCCCGAGGACAGCCCAATTTAGAGGCACTGAGGACTCCCAGAGGGCTTTGGGCCACAGAGAGGAAGACACAACGGTTAGAGCGAACAGGCAGGGATTGGTCGAAAAAGGCCTTGAACAATGGTGCTCAGCACTGTTATTGAGGTGCAGTAGTGTTTGTGGACAAACAACTACAGCTTACAGTCCAGTTTGTATGTGATTGCAATAGAGTTGCAACTCAATCTGAAACACACTGACTGCTAAAATTTTGAGGACAATTTGTCTTCTTTTCAAATTTCCAATTAGGCCTATTGTTTGAAGTTTTTATTGCTCTTCAATTAAGTAATTCCTGTAAAAAGGTTTTGTGGTAACACTTTACTTGAATGCTGCTACATAGCATAAACATGTCATAGCAGATGTGATATCGTGGCTGTATGGACAAAATCTTGAATCTACATTTTTGTCTTTTTTTGACGTTTGTAAAAACAAGCTGCTCTTTATATTGTGCTAAAATGTCATGATGAATGGACCAGTAGAAACCATCCGAAATTACTTAGAGAGAAGTCTTGTTCCTTTAGCTCACATTCAGAGTTAAGAATGTTTTTTCCCTTTTCCTGTAAAGTTGCCAATTTAGAGATGTGAGGTTTCGTCCTACAGCAATGATATGCTGTCTTGGGTTGTTGTGGCAAGTTATGTTCAGTATTATAACAGTGTCCTGTTAGCTTTACTGGAAATTGACATGAGAGATATCATAATGTTGGATGTTATGACAGCTAACTAGAGTACACAGTAAAAACTAGTATGTGACATATGATGACATCATGATATCATATATATATATATATATATATATATATATATATATATATATATATATATATACACATATATGCCTTTTCCTAACTTACATAACGTTTCAAATCATTTAAAATCTTTGCCCCAAGTAGTTGCTGCCTTTTACTTCCTCACTCTAGGCTTGCTGTGTAACTCATTTATTCACTTCACAATAATTAGCAACTAATTCTAATGAATTTAATGAATAATTAATAAAAGTGAATGAGTGAGCTAATGGAAAACTCTAATTCAGCCTTTTAACATCTAAGAGACATATATATGGACCCACACATTAAATCTTGACTCTCATAACTACATAAGTAGCATATTAGCTTCACAGTAGTTAGTGCAAAGTTCACACATTTACAGAATAATATGTCTTAGAGCAACTTAAAAGCTATTACTGACATGTAAAAATCAACCTATAAGGGCTTCTTCCTAATAAAAACTTTGGAGTTTGGACCCACATGCTAATACTAATCATTCAAACTTGTCCATAACTTTTTAACGTATTAGCTTCACCATAGTTAGCACATAATTCATAGTGGTTGCTGAATAATATGTTAATAAGTGTCTTTAACACTATTATTGTGATTTTAAATCGATCCTAAATGGGTTTCTAGTAGAAAAATGTTAACAAGCTGTTGGGGAAGCTGTTATTGCAATTATGCTACATGCTAATCACTAGAACATGTCATGAATCTATTTTGTATCTTTTATTTTTTAATGAGACTTAGCTTCCTTGCTCATCCAGTCACATTGTAGTTTCTGGACACTTTTGAGTAATTAGTAGACCTGTTTTACTTACTCATTGAGATACTTGTGACTTTGGGCACCTTTAGAGGGCAGCTAAGTTAGGTGGGAGCTACTAAGTATTGATAGCAAGGATGCAAGACTGCTAATCAGCCAATCTGAAAATTTTAGCCTTCTTCTTTAATAGTTACATACAATGAATACAAAAAGACAATGAAACAGTGCAATTAGTCAAATGGCTAAATTTGAATGATTGTGTCAGGCCTGGTGATTAGTACATAGCATTAGCATGTAGGACCAAGCTTCTCTGGCAGGAGAAACCTCTTCTAAGATGGTTTTAGATGGGTACTAATAGTGTTTATCATTTATCTCATATTTAATTTTTCTCTGCAGTTCACTTAAAGTGTTTTTGTGCTTTATGTACCAAAACCAGTAATAATTCATTTTTACATGATATTTTCAAGCCTCTCTTCATCACTTCAAATAAACAGGCTGTGCTTTTTAGACTGATAAATGCGAATGAGCTCCCTTCTCTTGGCTGCTCTGTACTGTGTCTCATTCAAAAGGCAGTCCAAGCTGAAACACTCTTTATAACTTCAGCATGAATAGGCGGAGCTAAACTGATGTAGGCTGAATAGGTTGATATATTTAAATTTGTTGATTTCTGTGACATCATAAAAACAATTGATTCAAAACAGGCTGTTTCCATATATGGACTGTATGGAGTGGGGCGTGAACATATATTATGAAAGTTTAATAATGTTTACACACTACATCAAAACTTTTATTAAAACAAACAAACAAACAAACTGGGAAACATTCAGTTTTCATGATATACAGGTCCTAACTTGCTCTAAAATGTATTATTCAGTAACTAATGTACTGTTATATATTAAGTTATGATCTTAATTATATTAAATGAGCTGAACTGAGCTGAACTAGGCCAGTAACACCAGCTTGATTGTTCATTTTCTCGTTTTCTGACACTCTCGAGCGCTTAGCTTGTAGCATTAGCACATGCCACCGAGCTTCCCCGACAGCTCGCTAACCGTCTCTCTCCTAGCAAGAGACCCTTTTAGGATGGTTTTTAAAAGGCAGTAATAACGTTTAAGTCGCTCTAAGAGACGAGGAGTGTGTGTGCAAGTTGTGTCAGTCGAGCACTGTCATGGCGAGAGCAGAGCGCCGTGCCACATATGGCAACAATCTGCCTCGCTAATCCGGCCAGAGATTAGACGAGTTTGGGTTCAGACTCCCCGGATCCCGTGCACTCCATCAAGGCCTCTACACGCCATCCTTCACTGGGAGGACGTGGACTGGCTTCAGAGCTAGCTGACAGGATCATTCACCAGGAACACGGGTTCTGCCTCCAGTGGTGTCGTCTCTGGGCTGGTGGTTGGTCTGAGATTATGAGTAACAACTATTGTTGATGCTCTTGGAGAGCTGGAACCAGCAGGGGGGCGGCTGAAAACATGATCCTCATAACACGAGTGAATCATTATCGTTCTAGAGGCTCATTACTCTTCACCTGCCTGGAGAGGAGTGCAAGTCCAGCTCCTGGCAAATGATTATGGAGTCAGTCGCCTATGAGTGACCACCAACTCAGAGGCCTGATGTTATTGTTTAGTAGTTTTGGTCACCTAAATAAAGATGTAGTGTTGAATTTCTTCATGGATTGATGAACACCAGGGGCTGCTCGTTTATTAAAGTGATTGAAGCACTGATTCATAAAAATATAATATACAGCGCACCCTATTATTAAAAAATAAATGGTATTAAGCAAAGCGGCATGCTTAAACAGAGTAGTCGGAATAGTCGGAATAGTTCACAGTGGTGGTGATAGGAACCAGACGTCTTAAACGTTTAATGCCTCTAAAACCTACTTCAAAGGAGGTCATTACACACAATGGTTATGAATATATTACTTGATGCCTGAGATATTGTTTTATGATACTTATCAAACTAATCAGGTTTATTTTGAGGAAAACAATATCACATTAATATTTTCAACAATGTTAGTGACAGTGCTACTTTGGGAACAATGCCAATGCATTTTATCCCCTTTTTTTGATGTCATCACTCATCAAAAAGATTAACCTCTTAAAACCTAATGCTGCATTCATGACCAAGTCGGAACTGGGAATTGTCCGACTTCCAAGTGGGAAAAAATCCATTTAAATGGCCCTCCAAACTCATAATTCCCATAGGAATTTCTAAATAATTCCAACTTCTTCATGTTTGCAAATCCATGATGTCACTTCACCATAGCAGAACCCACAGAACAAGATCTAATAGCATGTTTTAAGTGTTTAATTGTTGTGTATGCTGAAATATGTGTCCATATCTGTAAATATATGAGGATCCTTGGATAATAAGCCAATTTGTGCAGGTTATATATCATGTTATATTCGGCCATATAAATTAAAACAAACAGTGAATTGCCATAACTGACATGCACGTTAAAAATAAAGAAAGCACAAACCAAGCTTTAAAACCAGTGTAAAAGCTTTTTAATTCTAGGGTAATAGCATTTTAAGACCCTTTTAAATGCATTCAGCAGCCAAACAAGCACTAGTTTACTGTAAGTTTTCCCAGCTTCAAACAGTTAGTGTGAATGCTTTGAGGTGAGAAGTTCCAAGTTGTCATGAACTCAGCGTTGGGCTAGAAGCACACTCAGTGCAAGTACACGAATGCAAACAACATTCACACTGAAAAGCACAGTTCGACTACAAACTCAACATGCATTCTTACATTACTGTGGCAGTTAAAACATCCAAGGGGGTAACAGAGGACAAAGCAGTGTCTGTAAACAGAATGTATTGCTGTTACACCAAACACAATAATTAAACGTGTGTACAGTGGAGAATGTGGACAGGAGAGAAGTGTGTGCTTTACATATTCCATTGAAATGAAGAGGTAATGATGTATCATATATGTTTGTATTGATGTATTTTGTATTAATCATATGTATTTCTGTGAGAGACTCACTGAGCTGCTGCTCTGCTATTACAGTTGACCAGATGAAAGCACACTGGTAGTACAAGGCCAGGTTTGGCTGTCCCTATAACGCCCCTTGCTGCAGTGCTCCGGATGCACCATGCGCTTGTGTTATGTTATGAATTGCGTCGTGACACATTTGCCATTGCATACTTGAAGTATGTGAAGTACAGTACTGTGCAAGATCACCTTTCAGTTATTTAATTTCCAGTCAAGACCACCATTAAGTACAAGGTATATACATATGTTTCATATAAAACTACATATTAGCCTCAGCAACTAAATAGTATTCATGTTTTTAGGTATTTACTGTGTCCACACTTTGCCTTACAGCTTCCATTCTTTTCAGGAGGCTTGCTTTCAGTTTTCCAAAGAAATCTGCAGGGATGTTTTCCATACCTCCAAAGTTCAGTCTTAGAAGTTGGTTGCATTTTCTGTTTCTCGCAATCCAAGTAATGCCAGTCACATGTAATGAGGAGGTCTGGGCTCTGGGGTGGTCCGTCTATTGTATGGAGAACATCCTTTTCTCAGTAAGAGCTTCTTGACATCTACACATCCTTTCAGACTCATAGCGTTAAGTCGTCTTCTCACAGTGGAAGGATGGACAGAAACTCCTGTGGATGTTTTCAGATCTGAAGCAGTTTGATTTTCTCCTCTCTCTCAAAGATGAAAGCTTTAAGTGCTGTTTATCTGATGGGAGCAGTTTTGTTGGTCTACCAGGTCTTACAGGAGTCTCACTTTCTCTATAACGTTTAATATTTTTTCTAGTTTTGGAAACTTCTTTCTTTCTATCTAATCATCTCAGAATTATCTACTGAAAAATGAATAGCTTGCTGTTAACGGCTGTTGCGACTGGTAATGAAATAAATAAAAGATGTTCTCTGATTTCTGCATGGCATGTTTTCCAGCCTAAGGGATCCATGTGTGCAAACAAACTTCAGCTTCTCACTCTGATAACTACACAGCTTCCGTATTAGACTCATAGTAGTTACTGAACAATAAGGCCTAAGATTAATAACAGCAGTTTAGAGAAGAAGTACCAACAAATAGGCCTTCTTTTGTTGCCCAATCTTCTTTTCTCAGACGTGGGGAGGCATCAGCTCGTTGTTACATAAAGTTGTATAACAAATGAGCCGGGCCGCTTTGAACTGGCTGACCACACCAGCCTGCAGGAGTCACTAAGAGAGAGAGAGCTTGCACATGTGGCAGCAATAAGATGCCCCCCCCCCCTCCTTCTCTCCTCCGAGACATGTGGGAGACAGAGCATTCCTGCCGCGCTCATTAAAGCCAAAAAGCACCCATCCCACAAACACTGTATAGCGCTCACATCCAGAGCCGGGCGATGAGACATATGTCTTTATTTTCCGAGAGAAAAGAGGCTGCGGTCGTGACGCAGAGGTCAAGTGAGGAATCGGCCGTTTTATGGGAAGAGATATTCGTCGCCTTTTTTCAACGCAACATCTTTTACATGTTGTTGAATGTGATGTTGTTTTCCACACTGGTGCCTTTTTTTTGCCTAGTGTAGACTAGGTCTATAAAATGTTATTACCAAACTTGCTAACGTGGCTATGAATGGAATGTAACAGACATCAATCAGCATGCAGCATGCTAATTTATGGCTATTCACTTTCATTTAATGTTAGCAACACCAGCACAGCTCCTTTCATTTCAGTGCCAATTATTTTTATGCTGATGATGGAACATTTGAACACATAAAATAAATTCAGAGGAAAAAAATACCTTTTAATGTGTGCTTGCTTGTGAGCTGTTGAATGTTTTGAAAGGCCCATATTCTCGATTTCCCTCGTATTTTATTTTTTCCAAAAAAAGTGGTCATTATTTTTTTTTTACATGACATTTATCCTTTCGAATTTCTCCCTGTTGTGTTATTGTGCCTTTAAGACTGATACATGTTAATGAGTTCTGTTTGATTGGCTGTCCTGTATTGTGCCTGTCGAGCCTGAAACACTCCTTATAACTTCATCATGAATGGGCAGGGCTAAACACCTATAGGCCCAAGAGGCAGATAAAGGTGTAAATGAGTCTGTTCTTGTGACATCACAAAAGCTACATATCCAAAACAAGCTGTTTTTTCAGTTTAGTTTCCATAGATATACTCAATATATAACAATCATGTAACAATGTTTACATACTACACCAAACTCTTTTATTCTAGAAAAAGCACAAGTTTGGTTTTCCGTGATATGGGCCCTTGTCCTATGATCTTCTTTGCATTTACATATATTTTCGCTACAAAGATACCAGCAAAAGTGAGGGTGCAACCCCAGCCAAATGACGTTTTATTGATTTTCTAAGTGTAATTAAGTTAAAATATTTTCTACAGAAAACATACTTAAATATGAATATTTTCTGCAGATGTAAGTGCACAATTTCTGTTTACTTGCTAAAATGCAGTATAAAGTGAGCCATACGTTTGGCACATTTTATGTTGTTTTTCTGCAATATGTTAAATTTAGCAAATAAACAGTAATTGTGCATCAAAATGTGTTCTGTAAAGAAGTATTAACTTATTTTCACTTAGAAAATTAACAAAACATGCGATTTGACCGGGGGTGCCAAAACGTTTGCACATGACTGTATCTAATGAAAAATGGCATAATTTTTAATATGTCAGGACATTATTTTTTTCTGAAATCCAGACAATAAAGTTACAGAATAAAGTTAACTGTCAAGTGTGTTTAATAGTTTTAGGCCCATAAAAAACTTTAAAAATGCCTATATTTACTGTTTTACTGTTTAATCATGTGTTGACATTGTTACCCATGTGTTTATTTTTGTTGCTATACATCATATGAATGAATTATTTAAATAAAAATAAATTTTGAAAAAAAAATAGCAATTTCTAAAATTTTTAAAGAAGTAATTATTTAAACATTGAACAAAAACCCACTTCCTGTAGTGTGAAGAGCGCAAATGAAGAAGATTTAGTAACTTAAAAAAAATTACAGTGCATTAGTTTTGTTTGATTGCCCGGTGATGGACTGGTGACCTGTTCAGGGTGTTTCCCACCTTCCGCCCAATGACCACTGGGATACACTCCAACACCCCCCACAACCCAGAAGGATAAGCAACTTAGAAAACATTACAAATTACAGGAATACACAGCCACTAACATATCAGAAGAATAGAGTGTTTCATACAAAGATTCACTTTTGTTATTATTCTACAGGCCAGTTTACAGTATAATTGTTACAACTGTCAAATGGCACAGAGACCACCCTTCATTTATTACACTTCCAGTCATTCAGTTCATTTTCCAGGAGATGTGTTTTTTGAAAAAAAAACAGTTTTTGGAGGTTTTGGACTCCTAAGAACCACCTGGAAGACCAGGTAGACCACTAAAACTGTCCCCATCAGATAAACAGCACTTAAAGCTTTCATCTTTGAGAGAGAGGAGAAAATCAAGCTGCTTCAGATCTGAAAACATCCACAGGTGCTTCTGTCCATCCTTCCACTGTGAGAAGACGACTCAACACTATGGGTGTGAAAGGATGTGTAGCTGTCAAGAAGAACCTCACTGAGAAAAGGAGACAGACACACCAAACAAAGAAGCTAAAGAATGGACTGACCACCCCAGAGTCCAGACCTCAACATCACTAAACGTGATTGGGATCTTCTGGATCATGAGAAGCAGAAAATGCAACCAACTTCTTAGACTGAACTTGTGAAGGTGTGAAAAATATCTGAATATAAGCAAGTCTCCTAAAAAGGATGGAAGCTGTAATAAACGTAAAAAATTTGATGTATTTTTAGTTGTTGAGGCTTTTGTGTAATTTTTTTAAGTATGATTTGTGCTTTTTTTCTGATACTGAAAAATGAATAACTAGTCCTTAAAGGCTGTTTTAAGTGGAATTGAAATAAATGGGTGGTCTTTGACTTTGGCCAGTACAGTACATACATATATTTTTACTCTAAATTTGTTAGTAGTCAGAAACACATGTAGAAAAACATTGTACTCGGTCCACTTTAAATCCTAACATGATATGAAAGCACATTCATTTTTGGCTAATGTGTTTTCATTGTGCCTTATAACTTTTTCTATATGTCTACATTACTACATCAAACTCAGATGTTTTGCTGTTTAATGTGTATTTTTTATGACGAGATGGACGGAACGCCCCTTCTATTGAGTCAGTAAAGTTGCTCCAAAGCATTGTGCCAATTTCTCGGCCTACGTCTCCTCTTCAAAGAGGCCCTTTCCATTTATTTTTAACCGTTGCCCAAGACAAAAATCTGTTTAGCCACTCCTTCGACAACCACTACAAAAAAAAAATCGGCAGTCACGAATAAATATAGTGATGCCATAAAACTCGACAGACATGAGAGGAATTTAATTTGCTTACATGACATCACAACACGGGGCCAAGCATTCCACACGGCCTGAAGTGTTTTCACTTAAGAGTGATAAAAAAAAGAGGAAAAAAAATTACAATAAAAACCAAATGCCCACCGGGCAGGCTCTTCTTTTTCTGGGTGTAAGGAGACATCTGGCATGATTATTTCAAGCTCTTCTTGCTAATCCTCTGGAAATGTAAACTGGGGAAGGGGGAATGTGCCAAATGGCTTTAGAGCAAGACTGTCTTTTTGGACTTGTGGAAGATTTAAATGAGTTTTCATAGAGGCGTTTGCGGCATTATTGGAAAATGCAGTGAGACAATTGTAATTAGTTTTCAGGCTGTCACATTTATCATCATTATCCTACTTTTTAGACATGCCAAATTTACTTCAGCGATCCGAGCACCACCGCCGCCGCCATATGCGGGGAAGCTGCGCAAATATGTCGCCGTGTCTTCCGCCGGGCGCATTGTGTCGCCAACTGAGTGTCAGATCGGTGATACGTGGTGCTGATGCTGAGCGATGCTTGTCGCCATGGTGCTGAGTCGTGTGGGTACACCATTCAGCGGTGGCCTTGCCTCCACTAATCCACTTGTCGCCGTCGGCTGCCAAGCGCTTCGTCCCACACACTCGACAATATGACTTTATTCAGCAATCTGGGGCAGGAGCGGCGTCTGCCCACTGCCAGGGCCAGAGAAGATGGTGGAGGACGCCCACCAGCCTCAACCCAGAGCCATGCATCTCACTAAAAAAACACAAGTTAGCATGCAAAACTGCTTTTATGTAACCGCTGTCTGCTTTCGGGTTAACGTTAGCTTGCATGTTTGCAAGTAGAAATTGGCTTCACTAAACTCAGGTTAGGTTCATGTGAAGCTGAAATTCTGCATATATATAAAAGGATGAGCCATACAGGCAGAAACGAGGTGTCATATTGCTATTACATTGCCATTACATAGTTATCTATATGTAATTACATAGGTAATTATGTAATGAACAGATTTGGGCATAATGCCTTGGATATTGAATACACTGCTCTAAATGTATTCAGTATTCAGTAAATATATTCTTTTACAATACCTGAAAATACATTTATTCAAATTTCTGCATTATTGAGTTGTAAACAGAATCATTCGGAGTAGTTTGATCTGAAATGGTTCATTGAAAATAATCCATTTCTTTACAGTGGTGTTGATAGGAACCAAGCGTTATAATGTCTCCAACACAAAAACAGCCAGTAAACCTACAAACAATGAACCTACATGTGTCTTTGTTTTTCTATCTAATGTTGTTTAATAGTAAAATAGTGATAAAGCTGAAAAAATATGTTTTTTGGAGGGAACTATTTTACCTTGTGACCTGGCATGTACCTCTCCATCAAGAATATAAGGATCATTCGACCAAACTGGTTCAAAACACATTTCACACTTTTACATTTTGCACTTTGGACTAAAATCATTTTGCTCTGAATGATTATGTTTATTTTATTAAAACAAATGATTAAACATTTTATCACTACCAAAACAATCCATAACTACTGAAACTTAGTGACTGTTTCAGTAGTGATAATTTTAGCTAATTTTGAGCCAGTACATGACTAGCAATGCACAGCTCTGAGTAGTTGTACACACATAAAATCATAACATTTTTTATTTAAAAATATTCATATTCATTTGAATATTTTCATTGCATTTTTTTCATAAAAAGGTTGACTTCATTGCATAAAGTTTCGGTAGTGACAATTCTTAATGTTCCACACTGATTTTCAGCTCACCATGTGGCCATGAGGGGCAGGGATGCAGCCTCACATCCTGCTCTAAAATGCGACAGGTGGTTAAAATAAGGCTCCGCTACTGGACTAAAACTCTGTGTTTCAGTACTGACATGAAAATGTGGTGCAGCATTTTTATAATAAAGATTTGTTTTGTTTAAAAATGAAATTCATGATAAATTTAAATATTTCACTTTAAAAGAAATTAAAATTAAAAATATTAATTTTAAAAATATTAAAAAATATCTTTCCAAAACCTTTTTTTAATGTAAGTCTTAGAAAGACTCTTAGAAAGTGCCCTATAACTGAGTATTTTGTACATATTTAGCTTATTGCTATCTCAATTAATGATGTGGGTTTAAATAGATCATAACATAATCCTTGTAAACATCAAGTCTGATTTTTTTTTTTGTTGCAGTTTTTCGCAGTTTGAACCGCTCCACACACACATCTAAATAATTCATTAAATCATTCATTCATTATTTGTTTTATGCCAAAACGTCATTGTACATCTACCATAAAACCATTCATAACCATTCATAAACATTTTATGTAATTGCTTTCTGTGAGGGACCTTCTAGAGGCATTAAACTCTTTAGATGTCTGGTTCCTATCACCACCACTATGAACAATTCTGACTCCTATAACTTTCTCTTTAACTGAAAATTTCACATCAAATCACTCTGAACCACTTTGTTTACATTTTAACTCTTTAATTATGCAGACATTTTGAGAAATTGGTGGACTTCCCCTTTAAAGACCACATTCGTGAATTTTCTTTTTCTTCATGGTATGTATTGTTGGGGGTTTATACATACAGGAAATGGCAGTGTAATATTATGATCAACACTGTCTTTAATAGCAAAATAATTCTGCTTTACATGGCAGCTATTATTTTTTTGCAAAAACTGTTAATATCCAAAATTATTATACATGAATATACAGAATACTCATATTCCATGGAATACCAGCCTTGTTAATGAATGATGTTTACATTTGAATTACATTGTCTTCCTTATGACTGTTTTTATTGCCAAATGGCAAAAGATGGCAAAAATATGTAATGAACATGCAAAAAAAACATCTTTTTTATTGATTTAAACTCATAATAATAATGAGTTTATTATATTTATATTTATATAGCTATGATAAATACCAAAGCTGTTTTGAATTAAAGTTTAAAATCTGCATAAAGCAAATTCCTTTACAGAAAAACGAAAAAAAAAAAACATCCTTAACCTTTAATAA
Source organism: Colossoma macropomum (assembly GCF_904425465.1). NCBI lineage: Eukaryota > Metazoa > Chordata > Actinopteri > Characiformes > Serrasalmidae > Colossoma > Colossoma macropomum. The sequence goes on from NW_023494791.1 coordinate 42,752,349, forward strand.
AAGTTTTTATTTCAATTAATTTCAGAGAATTTCAATTGGTCCGTTCATTATGACATTTTCACGCGATGCAAAGTCTAGTTAGCATTTTCAAATTCCATAAAAAAGTAAAAAACAACCAAAATTGTCGCATATACTGCATATATTGCGTATGATATACTGACTTGCCACATTATGTTCAGTTTTAAAACATCATCAGCTGATCTGGGCCTCTGTAATGGATGCTGACAAAAAAGAATGAATAAATAATAGACATTTTTTTCTTGAATTATTCGGCACTGTGATTAAAGAAAGAGGCTAGTCAGTGCTAACAGTGAGTAAAAATGAAGGCACAATGCTAACTTCTGCATACAGAATTTCCCCACTGGTCAATAAGCTGTAAGTGAGAAGTAATTAAATGAGATGTACGTTTTGAGGCGCACATATAATGGGGGACCAATGAGGATTCATATGAATGCATTGCGGTGCTTAGAAACGCGTCCCTGGTGCCGCTGTGTACCGACTAATATCTGGATTGTAATCATTATCACTGTCAGAGGCCTAAAGAGACCATGATGCACTGCAGCAATTACACTGATAAATTCACTCGCTCGGAATACATAGCGCATTAGCACTCGCGTTCTGAGTGGACTCACTGAAGTATGCTGCCCGCCATGATCTCCGAATGGCCTTTCTAACTTCAAACACACCCCCTCAATTGACTGAGAGTGATGCATTTGATGGAGGTTATAACGGCAGAGTCACAACAATAATAAAGGCTGATAGATTGGGTTGCTCCACTCCTTCTCAGTGGCTGTTTCATAAATCTTGGATAGGCCACTGACCTCAGGCCCGGACACTTCATAAATCAACATCAACAAAAATTGTAACTCTGGAAAACGTTCGGAGGAAAACAGAGCCATTGCAGCGAGGGCTACGTTTAATGTAAAAATGGTGGCTATTTAAAGCCTCGCAGATGCACGGACGGGGCACCTGTCGAACAATTGGTTAGGAAGTCATAAATTGCACATCTCCAGGATACTGAGGAGATAGGCGCATCTGCGACTGATTAGATTCACAGCAATTTGCTATGAGGAGGATACTTTTGATGTCAAGTCTCAAGCACTGGGGAGCGCGTTCCGTTGCTTGGGCCCCTTCCATTTGGTACCACATTGTTTTGCTCGCTAGCATGCTATGTGGCTTGCTTAATATGCCTGGCAGTACATTCAGGCATGAAATATGCTGTGTTGAGTGGTAAGATTTATCACTGTGAAGAATTAAACTAATACAAAAACATTTCGATAGGTCGGCTGCAGAGCACCAAGGCCATATAACTGTTTTGCTTTTGTTTTATTATTATTATTATTGCTTTTCTTATATTATTATTTTTATTTCACCCAGGGTCAGATTAGGTCGAGGCTTCAAATTTGACATTAGGCTGGGGTAAAATGCAGTACATCACATGCATTCGAACACTGCGGAAATTGGCAGGAGAAGGGCATTCTTAGCATACTTTGGCTCAGCTTTTCAATTTAAAGCAGCACATTGCTAAGCTAACCACATGGAAAAAAAGAAAGACAAAATGGTATGAAAACAGTATATATAGAAAGTGCAAGCATAACTAGACTTGGTACATGACCACATATACACTGTCATTAGCAAAAGCAGATGAAAAACTAGAAAGGAAAAGTTTGTGAACGAACTTTAAGTTGGCTTAAAAAAGCCAGCTAATTACATTAAAACATTAAAATGGTGGTAGACTGTTGATGGTACCACGTTAAATTTACTGATACCTTAAATACACTACCACTTTCAATTTACTGACACCTTAAATTGACTGCCACCTTAAATTTACTCCCACCTTAATTTCACTGCCACCTTTAATTTGCTGATACAGTAAATGCAGTGCCACCTTAAATTTACTGACACCTTAAATTTACTGATGCATTAAATCCAGTGCTACCTTAAATGCAGTCCCACCTTAAATCCATTATTTGTGCCGATATTGCCGTGCATTAATCTGTAAGCGTGTGAGTCTGTGTGTACTGTGTATGAGTGTCTGTGTGAGAGATGTCCATTGTGACATCACTTGTGGCGGTTAGACTTGAATGTCCCAAACATTCCACCATTCATTCCCTATGGGGAAAAATGTCATATTTGAATGACTGTTTTACGAAAACTGTACGTTGGACCACTTAGAAAAGCACAAGCAACCTAACATGGGTGCTACGATCCTGCAAAGTTTCATGGTTCTAGCTTGAAAACTGCAGGACAAGAAACATTTTATTTTTTGAGTGTTCAATAATAATAATAATAACAACATTACGAAGAACAGTAATTTGGCTTTTTACACCAACTTAATAAATACAGTGCCTTTTCTCTACTAAGAGAAAAATTACTTGGCTTATTTGTAGTTCCACTTCTTATCAGCAGCGTTGCTCTTAAGTCCTTATAGGAAAGTCTGTCGACTCGGCAGCCATCTTGGCAATGCCAGTGGACAATTAATATCAGTCATACGAGACCAGACTCTTATATTTTTAAATGGTAAGACACAAAAAACACAAAACTGAAGGCCAAATTACCATTTTAAAAAACAAATCTGAGGCATATTTACCATTTTAAAAACACTGGCAAAAAAATCTTATTTATTTATGCCTTTTTTTGGTTGTTCTGGCTATAGCGCTAGCACAGAGGAGGGCTTTACCAGCAAGCTGATTGACTCATTTTATTAAAGGGCAAGACTTTCACCATAAACAGATGCCAAGTTGAGCATTACAATCTTTCCTTTTCCAGCCAGTGTCCTGTCTCCTCCTTTATAATATTTTACACAAAGCTGTTTTCCACACAAAGCTGAGCGTTTCTAAGCTCTCATGCCTTTTTTAATTAGAAGATCTATTAAACCAGCTAAACTCTGTTCAAAATACTGTAAAAATGCAATGTCAATGCGACAAAATGGATGGATTATGCCAGACATAAAGAGATATTAGCCTTTAGCATACAAAATGAAGGCCTGCTACATAGCTTTACCATGAGTGTGTTATTCGTCCCAGCTGTGATAAAAACTCAAACACTGAGCGCACACACACACACACACACACACACACACACACACACACACACACACACGCTCGCAGTCTACTCAATATCCTCTCCACTCACCAGCACCCATTAATCCCAGTGTCTGAGGGCTTTCACTGTGGCAGTATATGCTCCATCTACAGCTATATTAATAGTAGAGAGAGAAAGCGAGAGAGAGAGAGAGAGCGAGCGAGCAGTGGTTTGTCATATACCCCAGTGCAGCCTTAATCATTGCATCAAAGTGTTGCTATAGTGCACAGAACAGAGGCTGCCCATGGAGAGCTTTAGCTGGATTCTGCATGTCAGACGGGCTATTAATATGAAATACAAGCCGGTTGAAGTGAACAATATTCAAACCTGCTGTGACGTGCTCCTCTGCCGCCGCTCTCTGATGTGCAGTTGCATACGGGATCGCAGCAGTGGGTCAAATCAGCCCTGCTGTTATAATGGCAAACCATGGGGTCTTCTACCACACAATGCACAGTGTTTAACACTGACAGAGAGAAAATCTGAACTCGTGTCATTCAGTAGCGCATAGGTTCATGACCCACTCCTTGGGTTTTTTTCACCATTCCAGTTCCGATCAGCCCGTCAGTTGGTCGCAGTTATCAGTAACAAAAGCATGCTGTTTTTATTTATTAATTTCATTTATTTTTCATCCACAGTTTATTAAAACTAGAATTAAAACTCAATAATACTTTCAATACATGCCACATCGGAAAGCAGATTTTTATCATGATTTATATTTGATAAAACGTCATGATTTATGTTTGGTTAAAGGTCATAGCTGTGTCTACAGTCTTGTTTTGCAGAAGTAAAACCTTCCTTTGCATGTTTGAAACATGCAACCAGTGATTTACTCTACCATTATGTACATGGAAGTATGAAACCACCTTGTCAAACTTAGACCCAAGCTGACCCCAACCACATCGAGATTTTAGTCCAAAACTGATCCAAGCTCAAAAAAATTCTGTCTGACCGACCCGGACCAGTCCATCACTGCCTAAGGTTCGAATAAACCTCATATTTGTACTGATAGTGCTGCTAACCGCTTAAATGGCCAGGGTCCACCAGCAGGCCCAAAGTTTTATTACACACTTCTATAAACTACGAATAGCTCAGCCAGTTTGCACTGAAGTCCCTGTAGTTACTGAACAATAAGCCTTAGTATGTAATAAGCCTGGGATTGAACTGTTGTGTGGTACCAATAATAGATCAGGTTATAGATAAATACAATCATTAAATTATGTACAATGATTTGCTGAACAAAATGAAGTTGAAATTCTGCTCTGACAAATGTATTCATTAAGCAATGTCTTAGAACAACATCCCAAAGTTTTAAGTCATGATAAGCTTTCCAGTGTGTTGATATGGTCATAGGCAGAAGATTTGCCCCTGGTCAAATGACACATTTTGCTGATTTTCTAAATGAAGGAAATTTTACATGTGCTCTACAGAGATCACACTTCTACACCTTATAATATTGGGCAAAAATAAAACATAAAAAGGGGCCTGTGCAAAAGTTATGGCACGTTTTACATACTATATGGCCAAAAGTTTGCGGACACCTGCTCAGGCAATGTTTCCGGCAAAAATCAAGAGTTTAAAAAAATACTTTGTAACTGTTTCTACTCTTCAGGGAAGGCTTTACACTAAATGTTGGAACATTGCTGTGTGGATTTGATGGCATTCAGCAGCGGGAGCACTAGTGAGATCAGGTGCTGATGTTGAATGATTAGGTCTGGATCATGAATGCCACTCCAACTCATTTCTAAAAGTATTGGTTGGAGTTCTGTCACCCTAGAGAACGCAGCTCCACTGCTCCACAGCTCAGTGCTAGAAGGCTTCATGCCACTCTAGCCTACGCTTGGCACTGGACATGGTGACCTTAGGCTTATATTCGGCTTATATTCTTTTATTTTAAGAGAAAGAATAAGGTAAGAAAAAAAACTAAATCAGGCTTAAATGACATCCAAACCCAAAAGAACCCGATGTGAGCAGTCTGATCCTGAACAATTGCCTCAAACTCGACTAATTTTAAATACAAACGGTATTTTTAGACTTTTCCATTTTTTATTTAGACTTTTCCATTTAATTTGGCTTCCTGTCTATTATTGGAATCCGGTGAAGAATGCTATATTAGAGACATTTCACAAATGCCTCTGCAATAGCATATTAAACAATGGAAAACACTGATTCCATGCTTTTGAATGGAGGTCTATAGCTGTAGGTCGAAGTCTAGTGCATTTGGCTGATTTGATTGGCACGTCCAGCCTGAAGTCAGACAGAGGGCAAAGAGCACATTAATGAGAAGACGGCCGCTGTAGCCACCGAAGGCCTATTTACTTTAAATACGATCCTATTAATTCTACAAACCGCCATTAAAAGTTGCTGCGGGGAATGTTTAAATATTTCATGTTGGCTGTCATTTGAATGCACTGGAGGCTTTGCTGCTCTCTGCTCGCGAAAATTCATCAGACTAGATTGTTTTAGAGCAGAGGGGAGGCTCGTTTGAGCTTTGGAGGGTGTTAAGTGTGTGCGTATTTGTGCTTACAGTCACTTAAAAGCCACGTCGCTGCTGAAAGAACACCAGACCCATCCAGGTTCAGCAACAAATACTGTACAATACAGTCTAAAAGTGCTTGAATAGATAAACAGATTATTTAAAAAATGAAATAGTGAATCTTCTTTGAAGCCTATTACACATATAGGCTTAATGGATGTTTTGGATCAGAAATAAACTAAAAATAAATTGAAAAAATAAATAAATACATTGTGACCCCTGGTTCCTATCACCACTGCAGTGAAGAGATCTGAGTTGGTATGCTTTTACATCAGGCTGATTTGAAATCTGGCATCTTCCACTATTTTATTTCAAATCTACTGTGCTGAAGTACAGTAAAAACATTAAATAGTGTTACTGTCCAATTACATAGGGCTGCTTTGTGTATTGCATGATGAAAGCCTCTGTTACTGCAATGCTGCAACTGGTCAAATGAATGATTAGATGACCAAACTTGGTCAATGTCAACGATTCCTTAGTTGGAGTTTATGCATGTCTTCTATGTACATGCATTTGTTTGTGTGGCTTGTAAGCTTGGGCACAGCTAATCCAAGAGTAAAACATATGTGTGTGTGTCTAAGGTATTTATTTAAATGCATATGCAAACATATGTATGTATCTACATGTGTTTCATACATAAGCCTAAGGACATGTGTGCATGAGAGCAAACACACAACATGTGCTTTAATCTCTCAACATGTATGCCTGCTTCAGTTAGCGACTACGCTCATAAACGCACAGAGGCTGCAGCAAAAGCCATTCTCTCACACCTGCCTCACTCATGCTGTAGGCCTCCATGGCTACAGCTGCAGGACTTTGTAAAGTGCTTTTTGTTTTGCTTTCATGTGTAATACTTACACATTGTCTCTGTCGGAACAAAACAGTGCATCTCCAAACTGTGAGAAAGTATTTTTCCTTCCTTTGCAGAAAAAGAAAAATACTTTCTTAACTTCTAATGGAAGTCAAGGTAAACTTTTTTCCAGGTCATTTGGGACCACTTCTGTTGGTCTGTTCATCATTTTAACAATGCAAAGGTCAATGAAGTTTTCAAATTGTGTAAAAAAATTGTAAAAAGTGATAAAAATGGAGATACATTTTTTTTTTATGATAGCAACAATATTTATATATGTGGAACAAACTAGTACACATAAGTAAAAACATATCTCTGCTGTCAGAACAAAACCCTGTATCTCCATTTTTGTGATTTTTCAGCCTGTTGCTCTTTACATTGTGCATACATTTCATGATGAATGGACCAAAAGAAACGGCCCAAAATGACTGGGAAAATAGTCTGCTTCCACTGACTTACATTAAAAGTTGCCATTTTGGAGACACAAGGTTTTGTTCTGACAGTAGCAATGTACATAATATATATATATATATATATATATATATATATATATATATATATATATATATGATTACACATACAGTACATATAGGATATATTGTTATTTCATACTTACATACAGCAGCTCCAAAAAATATTTGAACACTTTAACCATTTGACTGTAGGTAAGCTTATTTATGACGTTATTTATATATAGTTATATAATTTTTTTCTAAGTACTTCAGAACTTAATGTACTTTTATCTTTCAGTTTACTAACTGTTGGCATATAAACACAAGTGTGTGTGTGTATGTGTGTGTGTGTGTGTGGGTGTGGGGAGAGGACGGAATCTGATAGCATGCGTCTGAATCACATTCAATCTGTGTACCAAATTGATGGCGATGAAAATGGGCACAAAAAAACACTTGTGTTGAGATTAATGTTGTGAATGGAGGTCTGTGCGGCTGCCCTTTATGGATGGATACACACGTGCACCTTGAGACTGAACCTGGGGATTACGTACAGCTCACTCACACGCACACACACACACACATTTGTTTTATACATTGTCCAGATGCAATGTCCAATATCTTTATGTATATATATATATATATATATATATATATATACACACGATGCATATCTGTATTATGAAATAAACATACATGTGTAATATATATAATATGTCCCATATGTATTACATGTAAGTCTCTATGTGTGATAAAGTCCCATTTCTAATAAATGGTAATGTATAATATGTCAGCTTTACAGGAGGAAAAAAGTGTAATTTCAGTGTAATTTATAACACATTTTGGAAAGAAAGAAAGAAAGAAAGAAAGAAAGAAAGAAATGAATGACAATTTGTCCATTTGTCCCATATGTATTGCATATCTGGCAGCACCTAGTTGTAACAGTAATTTTCTAGGCCCAGTCCTAAACTTAACCCTAAGAAATCAGATATAAACATCAGACTTACATCTATGCACTGTTCACTCAAACTAGATGACCTGATTGAATGTACTGATGATTCAGAGTATTACAACAGCAACGCTTCCAATTCAGTAACTTTGCTCCTCGTGTATTATGCCAACTGGAAACCCAGAGAATGTATTTTGGAGGATTCGTACATATTTGTTTACTAAATGCAATAAATAACAATTCCATAAATATTCAGCATTTTTAATCTGGTTTAATATATCCTCCAGTTTTTATGCAAATTATGAGTCATTAGCATAATCACATTTCGACTATATCCTTATGAACCCAAGTAAAAGATTACTGAGCATTTTTAAATGCATGTATATTAAAGAAACACATTCAGATGTTAATATCGGCAAATGTGGTGCGCACTGTGAAGGAATTAGTATACATACTGTGCGTTTGGGCATTAGTCGCCGAGTGTTAAGAGATAAATTAGAGAAATTCTGGGGCAGAACCTCCGTGAGGAAAGTGTCCAACCGCGCGGCGAAGTGTGTCATAAGACCCAAGCGTTTAGCTTTTAAAGAGGATAGAATGGCCTCTGTGGAATTTTCTCCACTGGCCTTTTTATGTTGTCATGTCATTGCTGGACCATGAGATGAACAGAGGAAAGGAAAGAAAGGGTGAGAGTGGACATTACGTCCGTGCTCTAAAGCTGATGATCAATCCAAATATCATATTTCAGAGATTTCCTCGTACCCTAAATGTAGTGGATGAGTGAGAATGTGTGGTGTCTGAAGTTTGTTCCCTTAGTTTTGCACTGGAGAGGCTAATGTAGCTAACAAATAAAGTAAGCTTATACCCCACCAATTAGCACTGTGCAAAATGCATGTCTAAATCACTACACACTTGCCTCGGACTGTGTCTTGTTGTTAAGTAATCTCAAATAGACTTGCTTATGTGGTTTCTGACACTGTGTGAAGTACTGCTATCTATACAAATGGACAAATGTATGGACAAATTTCAGGCTAGTTCTGTTTTTGCTGTGTACAATTTTTATACATACAATTCTTATACATACTGTAGCATATGCAAGGCAGAAGAGTATGGTGAACTTCCGGGAGAAGGCTCTATATTGGCAATTGACACTCACAGCATGAGGCATGTTGCTTGGTGGTTAGCCTGAGGTCTAGGGAATTGGCAAGGGGGTGATGACTACAACTTGTTTTCACTTGAACAGCAAGCAAAACATTGACCAACCGAGCTCATTATCTACTTCAACTAGCACAGATATAACTAAGCAGTGCATGAAGAAGGTGCCAGAATAGGCTAATTACGACTGGACATTACAGAAGGGCTATATAAGGGCTTATGAATTATGCAAATAAGCTAAATTCAGACAGATAGCTCCAGCCACCACAATATGAAAGTATATCAAACAGTGTTAGAAACAAGTCTACTTGAGATTACTTCACAAATTGCTTTAGACTGCATGAAGATTTAGGCATGCAGTTTGTATGATGCTAAAAAAAGGGAGCTGTGATATTCCATTACTAGTTAGCTACATTAGCCTTGTAGCTCCAGTGCAAAACTAAAGAAGACAACTTTGGACACCAGACATATCTAAGCTGGTCAACTGGAGCTGAAGGGAAGGTAGTGAAATTTTGATGTTGGGCCAAACGAGGACTTTAAGCACATATATGGGCCTGTAAAACTTCAATGAGATATGAAGTCGGATAAAGAATAAATGAAAGGGCCTTTATGTGGCCATGACGGATGGAATCTGTCTCTTTCTATCTCCCTCGCTCTGTCTATCCACTGCCTATCTGCGACTTGTCAGGAGGTCAATGGGTGCGTGTTTGGGCCCCTAGTATCTGACGTAGTGAGCGGCCTTCTCAGACTCATCTGACCCACAGCCAGCCCAGCTTCATTACATGTGGATAACTTACCTCTCTCTCTCTCTCTCTCTCTCTCTCTCTCTTAATTCTCTGCCTCTCTTCCAAATGAAACCCTGGAGTTTTATCTCTGGCCGTAACACAACATTAACTACCAAAGAGCTGGAAAGGCGCGCGCAGCCCGCCCCCGAAAAAGCCTGGACGCCTTCCCTCACAAATAAGATCATTATACCAGTAGTAATCCCATTAAATAGATCATTTTGCAAATATCTAAATCCAATTAATAATGTGTTTTCAGAGGGGGAGAGGGAAAAAACAGAGCGGCACGAAGAAAGCCGACATGCACTGAGTCACAGGGCCTTTTGTTGCCGGCTTCTGCCTCGACGCTGCACGCAGCTTTAAGAGAAGGCAAACTTAAGCCCGGGGCGTCATGTTGGGGAAAACAGGATGATGAAAGCCACACTCATTACGAGAAAATAAGACATTCACAGACTTTCCGCAAGCTTTTTTAATTAATGCGTCAGACTCTGCAAAAATGTAAAAAAAAAGGCCTTCTTCGTTCAGCATCCGTGGCGCTTTGGGAAAAAAAGCTGTTTTTGAAATCCATGAACCCTTGAATTTGCGAGTCAAGAAACACTTTTGTTAAGTGAATTAACTTATAATTAAATAAAAGGTAGTGCGGAATAAGTGGGGAGCGATATACTGAGATTTTGCTCGTGTTTAATTGCAATTAAGTCATGATTTTGCAGCATACGGTGCACAAATGGGTTGCGAATATGATCCTCTTAAGTCATTTCTCATCCAAAGAAAGCGCCAAATGCTGTACATAGACACTCCGCTGCTGAAATATTTCAACTGAACCACTGCTAGTAGTGTCACAAACAATGCTTTGTACTTCCACTCTCTGGCCACTTTATTAGAAACACCTCCCAGTGCGACCACTCATTGACCACTTTATTAGAAACACCTTCTAGTCACTGGCCACTTTATCAGAAACACCTACCTTATACTTTCACTCACTGGCCACTTTATTAGAAACACTTGTACTTTCGCTCACTGGCCACTTTATCAGAAACACCTACTTTGTACTTTTACTGAATGGCCACTTTATTAGAAACACCTACCTTATACTTTCATTCACTGGCCACTTTATTAGAAACACCTACCTTATACTGTCATTCACTGGCCACTTTATTAGAAACACCTACCTTATACTTTCATTCACTGGCCACTTTATTAGAAACACGTACCTTTTACTTTCATTTACTGACCACTTTATTAGAAACACCTTCCAGTCACTGTTCACTTTATCAGAAACACCTACTTGTACTTTCACTCACTGGCCACTTTATTAAAAACACCTCCCTTGTATGTTCACTCACTGGCACTTTATTAGAAACACCTCCCAGTATGTCCACTCATTGGCCACTTTATTAGAAACACCTCCTTTTTACGTCCACTCACTGACTCCTTTATTAGAAACACCTACTTGTACTTTCACTCACTGGCCACTTTATTAGAAACACCTGTCTTGTACATCCACACCCTGGATCCTTCTGTGAATGAATATCTTCATCACTGGACAGCTGAACATGCTAACATAACTGGACAGCTGAACATCACTGGACAGCTGAACATGCTAACTGCTAATTCCGTTACATTAGCTAACAGATGCCTGCATTGGCTAGAATTGTGCTAAGGGAAAGACAATCTTAGGCACCTAGAGAGCGAGGACAGTTATGCTCTCTTGGAGTCCTGGCCACAGATGGGTGTGGCACTGTGGGAATCAAACTCACAATCTCCCAGCAATAGAGCCAACGCTTAGACAGCTGTGCTGATTAAAATGTAATTTAATCCAAATTAGAGGATGGTCAACATAGACTGTGCATGGGAACAGATGCACAATAGCAAGATGGAGCTACAGGGTAAGGGTTTGCAATTAAGTGGCCACTGAAGATCATAAAAAAACAGAAATGAAATGACATGCTGGGTACGGATTAATAAAATAAACATATCAGTCATAGAGAGGCGTGTCTTTAAAGCAGTGAAAGAGTGAGTCTTTGTGTAACTGCTGAGTGATAAAGAGCTGTGTGGGTTTGTGTTGATCAGTTAATGAGTGCTTCATTTAGATCTCTATCACACATCAGCAGCAGAGCATCGAAACCTAAACACGCCCAGAGAGACAGGTGCACTACACTGTTAGAAATAAAGGTTCAGTGCAGGTACATTTTTTGCTTATTAAGGTACAAACAATGTAAATGTTCCCTCAAAGGTACAACAGTGGTTTTAAGGTCCGATTGTGAACCTTAAATACGTTTTTCCAGGTGAAAAGTACATATTTGTATCTTTTCATAACCGAATTATTTAAAACAGAACAATAAATAAAAGCCTGGAGGCGAGACGGGGTGTGTGGAGTCAGTACGACTTAGAAAATATAATTTCAGTGGATTATGCTACAATTATGTTCCCTGACTAAAGGTACTGAGATGTACCCTTGAGGGTCCCACCCCAGTGATAAGAGTGACAGTTTCACACCTTTATTTCTGAGAGTGTACCTTCCTAGGATCCATAAGCTGCTAGTTTTTTATAATCAGCACTCTCTGTTAATAAGTACAGTTAATCCAAAAGTATATTGTAAGATTGACATTGTATTCTCTACCTTTAAAATATGATTGATTCTGGATATTAATTTTATTATGGCTTATACAGCTTCATCAGTCTCATCATTCTAGAAACATCTGAAGTTTATTTATTTTTATTTACAGATTTCTAGTGTCCTACACTCTCAGAAAAAAAGGTAGTAAACTGTCACTGGGGCAGTCCCTCTCCTGTCACTGGGGTGGGACCCTCAAGGGTACATCTCAGTACCTTTAGTCAGGGAACATAACTGTACCATAATCCCGTCTCGTCTCCAGGCTTTTTATTTTATTGTTCTGTTTAAAACATTTGGTCATGAAAAGGTACAAATATGTACTTTTCACCTGGAAAAACGTATTTAAGGTTCACAGTTGGACCTTAAAACCACTGTTGTACCTTTGAGGGAACATTTACATTGTTTGCACCTTGATGAACGAAAATATACCTGCACAGAAACTTTATTACAGTGTACTAATTATATTTGAGAACTGATATTATGTCATATTCTGTAGCTCAGCACTGCATTACTCAGCCTCATCGGGTTGACAGAATTCATGATTTTACAACCTTTTTGTGTTTCATCCATCAGCATTTTCTCACTACAGTATCCAGCATGCATTGCAATGAATACATCATAAAACCACTGGCTGTAAAGCTGTAATTCTAGCTATCTGGCTTCCTTCTGCGTTTGAAAGAAGACTTTAAACAGCCAGCCTTCACGTATCCTCCTCGCAGCCTTTGTAGCTTTTCAAAGGTTCCTCCCACCTTCAAGATGCATCGTCAGAAACGGGTCTTCCTTGTCTTTAAGCTGGAAAATCTCACTATAGAGACCAAGGCACTGCTATTGGAGACAAGTAGGCTTGTGATCATGTTTGTGCTTTATTTTCGCCTCCTTAAGTATCAAATGTTAAAGCACTGTGAGCTACTGCAGTTATTATGTTATATTATAAAATGGTCCTAAAATCTGATTGGCTGAGCTGCATTCGAAACCGTTGTAAAATCCATAATATACCCACCCCTATGACCGCATCACAACAGCTGAATGGTATATCACTGTGCCATGTCATGAAAAAACCCTTGTGCTGTTAATGGAATAATCTTTGACTGTAGTGCTGCTCCACCGACCACCGAATATATTGATGAAGTAAGATCCCGTTTTTTGTTTAAACTGAGTGGCTGGCAACTTATGCTCTTAACAAGAACTGTGTTGGTCAGCTAGCTAGCAGGCTAAAAGACAGCCAACAGCCTAAACAACTTCAGTGTCAAACCTAGGCTGCATCCCGAACAGCTCCGTATTCCCTAGTTAGTGTGCTAGCTATTGAAGTTTAGACATTCTAGCCTCTACAGCCAAATAGTGCATCATTTATCGAGTGTGGATGTGTCTGAGTGCCAAATGACTATTTCTTGGCTGTATTTTGCACTGTTGGGATGCAGGATTAAATTCCTACGTAGTGCACTATGTAGGGAGCAGGGCAACGTTTGAGATTCAGCCCCACCACGAGAAGAGAGGCGCTGCTGGATTGGTGCTAAATACGACTCGGTGGTAATTAGGTGACCAAAAATACTTAGAAAGTGAGGGTTCCTGCATTAAACAGTGCTGTGTTATCATTATGTTCATTGTTATACAACAAAAAGTTTTTAAAAATTCATGAAATCACCGCAATATACAGCGATGGGCATCCTCCTCATTCAACGGTCCATGGTTGCTTGGCAACGATACCATACTCTAAAGGAACTACATTTCTTGGCGGAATACTTATGTCGATTATTTTAAACATAAATTATTCTCTGAAAAATTGTGTATTTTATCATTTTTTATGTTGGCCGCCGTTTTATAAAAGCTTCACGTCGTGCCTAAGAACACACTTAACTGTGATAAAATCGCCTCTCATGGCTTATTGCTTTATTATTTTGATGAACACTGTGTTTAGGAGACTGGATACAGATATGAACAGCTCAACTTTTCATGTCTGCAGCCACATTGGATGTAGAAATATTATGAAAAGTAATGTAACATGACTCACTAATAATCAGTGCAGTGAGTACTTGTGTACATATAGATATAGACATATAGATTTTGTAATTTTCCGTCTTTGTGAAATCTAGAACATTTTTGGACTTTTTTGGCTAAAAAACTTTATTTTGACAAAATTACACAGATACTTTTTTAAACATTACACTAATTGTAATCTAACACTCCAAAACTGATGTGTTTTTAGTCTTAGGTTATAGTTTAGAGCGTTCTCTGTGAGGACGAGGCGGCCGGCGAGGGTTTGGCAGATGACCTCTGTGCACTGCACTAATGAGTGCGTAATTAGAGGCAGCACTGAGGTTATTATTCCTCTCATTAGAAAGGAAGTGTAGTGAGAAGATAGGAGGAGAAAAGAGAGGAATGACTCTGCTTCTTTCTGTCCAGCACAGAGAGGCCAAAGCCAGGGCAGCAGAGCAAAGAGAGGATCCAGATACAGAGAAATGGAGAGATGATGAGTGGAGAGAGAGAGAGAGAGAGAGAGAGAGAGAAAGAGAGAGAGAGAGAGAGAGTGAGAGTGAGAGAGAGAGAGAGAGAGAGGTCAAACCGTAGAGGTTAATACAGTGCTGTTAGACACTGTGCTGAGCTCATCGCACTAATGAAACAGAAACACATCCTCTGCTGGACCCAATCACCAATCACTGCCAGCTAAAAAAGCAGCCCATTCATTCCTGCTGGCAGCCTCACGTTCTGTGTGTTTTTATATGTGTGTGTGTGTGTGTGTGTGTGTGTGTGTGCGTGTGTGTGTGCGTGTGTGTGTGTGCGTGTGTGTGTGCGTGTGTGTGTGTGTGTGTGTGTGTGTGTGTGTGTGTGTGTAGTGTGGGGATCATCTGAACGACACAGTGTGTGCTTGAGGGTCCAGGTAGAGGACAAAAAAATGTTTTTTGTCTCTTTCTCATTTTGTGACAGAAAATGTAAAACAAAAACTATTTTTTGTGAAATTTTCAAATTTTAAAATCTTGAATCTTATCTTTGACTTACAATGCTGAAATTTTTTTGTGACCTACTATGTCAAAATAATGACTTATTCACTCATGATTTTGACGTTTTATCTCAAAATAATTACTTATTTTCTCAACATTTCGACTTACAATGTCAAAATAATGGCACATTTTGATAAAAAAATTTGAATTCTCTTTAAAAATACTTACTTTATACTTATCTTGAACTAATAACTTCTCAAAATTCTTTGTATTTTAAATTAATAACTTCAGAATTTTTATTTGTTATCTCAAAAGAATGACTTTTTTTTTTCAAAACTTACAAAGCCCAAAAAAACTGACTTATCTCAAAATACATCCTTTTTTAAATTTAATATCTCATTATTTAGAATGTATGTCACAATTTCATGTTAATAACTCACAATTTCAACATAGCAAGTCAAAATATAAAGTTAAATGATTATTATTAGTCACTACTTTGAGATAATAAGTAAAATTCTGAGAAAATAAGCCATTATTCAACATATAGAGTCGGACTTCGAAGAAAAGATACTATTTTAAGATACTAAGTCAGTATTTCAGTATTTAATATATCGCAGCTGTTGGAACAAAACCTCGTATCTCCAAAATGATAACTTTACAGGGGAAGGAAAAAACCTACTGTACTTTTAATGTAAGTCAATGGAACCAGACTTTTTTCAGAGTAATTTTGGGCCGTTTCTTTTGGTCCATTCATCATGAAATTTACACACAATGTAAAGAGCAACAGGCATTTTCAAATTACATAATTATGTCAAAAACTGAAGAATGATATGAAGATATGAGGTTTTGTTCCAAAGCAGCGATATCACAATCTAGAAATACTACATTTTGACATACTTCTGCTACAAACAGAGATTTTCTGTTGTGTGTGTGTGTGTGTGTGTGTGTGTGTGTGTGTTGCTGCTGCTCTGGTTCAGTGTGATTAATGAAGAGAACAATAGAGCTCTTGTGGCCACTCTCACTCCACTCCGCTCACTTCTGCCCCGTGTTCCTGCCTCACACTCATCTGAAACCTTCTATCTCTTTCTCCGTCTCATTATCCGTCTCTTCCCTTCCCTCCCTATCTGCTCTCATCCACCTTTTTCTCCTTTCACTCAGGGTTACTTACTGCATGCCCTCGCTCGTGTGTCCTGATAAGCTCAGGAAAGCCATGCAGAGTTACACAGCTAATGGAGATTCCACTAATCACTGCAGAGCACCGCTAACAGGAGCTTTTATCTGCTCCAGAAATGCCCTGCATTATGCATTACATTCCAGTCTAGTGAAAATATATACAGTGGCTCAGGTACAGTATCAGTCGAAAGTATGGACACACCTGACTGCCCAAAAGTATAGAACCAAGCAGAGATGTTCTTAAAGTGTCTTTTTTCATAATTAAACCCAGGCATATGGTATGAAAACATCAGTCTTTTTCAAATTGTCTTGTCTTTTTGCCCTGAGGACACAAAATTCTACAAAATTAAGCAGAGAAAGAGTGTCACATTTATACCAATCAGGCATAACATTATGACCACTTCCTTGTTTCTACGCTCATTGTCCATTTGATCAGCTCCATTTACTATATAGGTGCACTTTGTAGTTCTACAATTACAGACTGTAGTCCATCTGTTTCTCTGCATACTTTGTTAGCCCCCTTTTACCCTGTTCTTCAGGGGTCAGGACCCCCATGGACCCTCACAGAGCAGGTACTATTTGGGTGATGGATCATTCTCAGCACTGCAGTAACACTGATGTGGTGGTGGTGTGTTAGTGTGTGTTGTGCTGGTACGTGTGGATCAGACACAGCAGTGCTGCTGGAGTTTTTAAACACTGTGTCCACTCACTGTCCACTCTATTAGACACTCCTACCTTGTCAGTCCACCTTGTAGATGTAAAGTCAGTGACGATAGCTCATCTGCTGCTGCACAGTTTGTGTTGGTCATCCTCTAGTCCTTCATCAGTGGTCACAGGACGCTGCCCACAGGACGCTGTTGGCTGGATATTTTCGGTTGGTGGACTATTCTCAGTCCAGCAGTGACACTGAGGTGTTTAAAAACTCCAGCAGCACTGCTGTGTCTGATCCACTCAGACCAGCACAACACACACTAACACACCACCACCACGTCAGTGTTACTGCAGTGCTGAGAATGATCCACCAGCAGTGGAAACGTGATCTCTGGAGTGACGAATCATACTTCACTAACTGGCAGTCTGATGGATGAATCTGGGTTTGGTGGATGCCAGGAGAATGCTACTTACCCAAATGCATAGTGCTAACAGTAAAGTTTGGTGGAGGAGGGATAATGGGCTGGGGCTATTTTTCAGGGTTTGGGCTCCTCAGTTCCAATGAAGAGTATTGTTAAGGCTACAGTATACAAAGGCATTTTAGACAATTATATGCTTCCAACTTTGTGGCAACAGTTTGTGGAAGACCCTTTCCTGTTCCCGCATGACTGAGCCCCTGTGCACAAAGGGAGGTCCATACAAACACAGTTTGACAAGGGTGTGGAGGAACTCCAGTGGCCTGCACAGAGTACTGACCTCAACCCTCAACCCTACTGAACACCTTTGGGATGAACTGGGGTGTCGATTGTGGACCAGACCTTCTCATCCAACATCAGTGGCTGACATCACAAATGCTCTTTTGACTGAATGGGCACGAATTCCTATTTGCACACTCCAAAATCTTGTATACAGCCTTCCCAGAAGAGTGAAGGCTGATATAGCTACTGACATAGATGAGTGTCCACATACTTTTGGCCATGTAGTGCAAGAACATGAGCTCTGTACTGTGTCTCTCTCAGACCTGAAACACTCCTTATAACTTCAGAGTGAATGGGAGGGGCTATACTGCTGTAAGACCATTGTTGAACCTTTAAAGGGACACTTACACTGTATGTACCTGAACAGAAACGCACCTGTACAGTCTCCTTTTTTCTGACGGCGGATTTGTTACTGTTTAATTCTTTCCGATGCAGCATTGTCTGCTGGTACAAGCATTACAGGGATAGAGGGTATAGAATGGCTGCCATCGCAATTAATATCCAAAGATTGCTCTCCATGTGAAACAAGGCCAGGCGATGGATTGTATTACCTTCTAATGCTAGAGTTCCTGAGGGAATTAATGACATATTTATTGGTTCTGCCTTTCTCTCTCTCATTTTCACACAGGTGTAGCCCTCTGCCCTCCTCGTCTCTGTACGCCTCTGACTGACAGGCAACAATTACCTCCATGAGATGAAGACATCAATGTCTCCTCTCGCACATAGTGACAGCATAATTCTAGACACGTCAAAGCCCATGCCTCGTAATTAATTACTCATGTTTTCCCCGACTCTAACAGAGTCGCTCTTTGAATCCCCTGGCCTGGCCCGGGTCGGCCGTCCTAACGGTGTACAGGGAGGGGAAAAAAATAAAAACACCGAACCACCTGCGCATAGTTTGCAGGCCTGACCCTGAGACTCATTTCACTTGCAAATTCGAGAACATTTTGGAAAATATCTTGGGAGGAGAGGAGGAGGGGGGTAAGGAGGGGGGGTGTGTGTGAAGGTCAGTGAGATTCCAGCCAGAAGCTGGAGGTTTGATGGCTCATCACGCAGCTATGTGACACTGGCGCAAAAAACACTGGAGGCTTTCCATGTCCGTTTGCTTTGGTGGAAAAGGAGAGAGCCTGATGAGAACATATGGTGAAGGCTTGGTGGGGGGGGGTTGGTGGGAAGGAAAAAGGAGTTTTGAGAAGTGCTCGGCGATTATCCGCCGCGTTTCGTGTGTTTATAAAACAAACCTTGGCATGTTTGCAGGCACGCCGCTAAGGTTGGTGGAGGGGTGGGGTGGTGTATGGAGGTGGATTGTGAAAGCTAGGGGTTGTTGGCCGCGCCTGGGAATTGAAAAAGAAGAAGTCGGCCTTCGCGTCGACGCTCGGATCGCTTACAAAGTTTGCTGCGAAGGTAGAAGCGGAGGAAGAAACGAGCTATTGTAGAGCCGTGTTGGCAGCTAGCTATAATTACCTGACCAAAGGGAGCAGGGAAATCGGGGAAGGCCTTATCAGCCGCTTTAAGAGCCTCTAAGAGCTCGTTCCATTGCAATAATCCTCCAGCGCCGTTGCCAGCACTCCATTCTACATAAGCTAAAATCAGTGTTTACCACTGGGCCTGTGATTGACCTTATGACCTCTGGAAAATTACTGAGAAGGGAGGGTTTCGGAGCAGACTGGAGTGGGTTAAGAATGCAGCAAATCTGTTGTTAAACTGTAATATGTACAAGCCATCTACTTTATTAGCTACCTTGGAGCTCCACCTTGTTGGTGTACAGTCAGAGACTGCAGCCCATCACGATTTGTGTTAGCCAATGTGGCACTGATATATTCTAGATTCAGTAATATAACAGTGTCATCTTACCATGATTAAGTCAGTATTATGTAGCAGGATTCATGTGAAGTGCTACCCAAACAAACTGACTGCAAAATTCATGCTTCCCATAGTTATTGTGGCTGTATGACTGTAAAAGCCACCAGGTAGCATTTCTAGCATATAGTGCTAACTTAAACATTGGATTTATCAAGCTGTCAGTAGCTGAATTGAGTAGCTGAATGGGGCAGTCGTGGGCCGGAGGCTAGGGAACCAGCCTTGTGACCGGAAGGTCGCCGGTTCGATCCCCTCAGCTGACAGTATGTGACTGAAGTGCCCTTGAGCAAGGCACCTAACCCCCAACTGCTCCCTGGGCACCGTGGATAGGGCTGCCTGCCGCTCCTGGCAAGTGTGCTCACTGCCCCCTAGTGTGTGTGTTCACTAGTGTGTATGTGGTGTTTCACTGCACGGATGGGTTAAATGCAGAGGTCTAATTCCGATGTGTTCAGACACAGTTGGCTAAAAAGGTTCATTCAATTAAAAAAGCTAACTAGCTAATTGATATTAGCATTGTTCTGTATCGTTATTTATCATTAGGTATCAATTACAAGTACAATCAAGAATAAAGTTTAGGTTGCCTCAGAGCTGCCTGTTAATAGCTTTGACATTGAGCTGTGAGTTGAGCTGTGAGTGACGTCCTTCACAAAGTTAAATCTTGATCCAGAAATGAAATAAAAACTGAACCATCCTGCAGACGATCAGGCTAGCAAGTGTCTGAATTACATGTTCCTCTGTCTAATAATTCAGACCAATTTACTACCACCACCGTTCTCACTGCAGGTTTGTTCTGAGGAGTTTTCTTGGAGATTTTCCTTTGCTTCACAGAGGAAGTAGTAGAGAGGTGTGTCGGTCATTATTTTGCAAATATCAATTATGGGCCCTAAGCCTCAGCATTAGGTAGAAAACAGCTGCTGTTAGCCTGCTGTTACTTCACTGATAGTTGACTATATTAAAGTAAAATGCCATTAGAGCAGCCACAATGAAAGTTTTACTTTGGACAGTACATGCTTATTGATATTACCTAAAAAATCAACAATATCGCTTTACCTGCCAGATGAGGATGAAGTCATGACCATTAGAAAAACATCATGCTCTAGCCCCGAGCTCGGCAACATGCGGCTCTTTTACTGCCCTGTTGCGGCTCCACAGCAGAATTAGATTTTCAGGTAAAAATAAAATCCTCCTTTGCAGTAAAATAAAGATAATAAATGCTAATCGTTCTAACACAGTTTGAACAATAAACGGTCTTAAATGCTGGAGTTAATGTATAACTGCCAATTCACCCTTTAACCCTGAAGATTGCCGCGCAGACTGATGGTCACCATAGCAACACATAGCAACAGTCCCGCCTAGCTAGTAGCTAACAAAAAAGCGAAAAGATTTAAAAAAAGAGAAAGATTTAAGACAAACATCAATAATTTGGAGACCAGCGGACTTATTTGCTTTTATAAGCACTCAGCTGGTTTCCTGATACGTTTAATCTGTGACTGTCAAACACTAAAAAGTCCTGAGGCTGAAGTCAGGTTGTCATTCGCCAGTTTCTTGTTTGAATTTTCCTGTTCCACCTTCAATGGTGCAGCAGTTACATTCTGGCGCCTCAGACACCATTTAAGGTGGAATGGGAAAATTCAAACAAGAAGCTGGTGAATGAGAAGCGACTTCAGCCTCATAGAAAAGTTGAACATTGAGAGACATTTTACAAGAATCTGTTCTACTTTTGCAGAAAAATTTCCTGCCGGAGATGCGAGAAAAGCGGCTATAGCTGAGCTAAAGCTTAATGATGTTGAGGTCTGGACTCAGGGGTGGTCAGTGATGTGTCTGTCTCCTTTTCTCAGTGGAAGGATGGACAGAAACACCTGTGGATGTTTTCAGATCTGAAGCAGTTTGATTTTCTCCTCTCTCTCAAAAACGAAAGCTTTTAAGTGCTGTTTATCTGATGGGGGCAGTTTTGGTGTCTACCAGCTCTTGCATGCTTGTTGGGCATCTCATTTTCTCTGTTTTGGAAACCTGATTGACTTGTACTTCATGGCTGTTTTGAATGGAAACGAAATAAATGAAAGGTAGTCTCTGATTTTTGCACTGTTGTAAGACTATAAGATAGAGTGGCCAGTGAATGGAAGTACAAGGTAGGTGTTTCCAGTAAACTGTCCAGCGAGTACATAGCACAAAACACTATGAGCAGCGACACAGAGAGACACAGAGAGAAGCACTGAGGGAAAGGAGGGAGGGAGTGGGAGAAAATGACTACTAATTATTCATTTTTGTTTTTTAATGTCATTGTAATCCTCACTGGAAGCCATTTTTATAGCGGGGCGAACGATTGTTTATCTGAGATTAATTTGATTAAAGAGCCTTTAAATCCTGTCTTGTGTGGAGTGCCCATGGAGTTTCGCTTTGTTGCGCTGAGGAAGGCAAGCAGTGCATCTTTGCAGCCAGTCGTTTTCTGCAGATTAGAGGATTGTAATTAATTGGTCATTTGGTTAATTGTTCTGCTCCTTAATGACAGGCCGCCCAGAAACGAGCGTCGCCATTCCGTGACCTCCTTTTTTGCCATGGGAGAGATGCTGAGGAGCTTTTTCTACTGACTGCTGATCCCATTCAGTCCACATGTTGAGCAGCAAAATGGCTAAACATGACTAAATGAATCCAGATCTTCTAAGTCACTGCATTGTGATGGTAAATGGAGGAGAAAAATAATGTCATCACCTGTTGTTAGCAGCAAAGAAGAGGGATTAGAATAAAATTACAGTAAGTAGCTCGGCACCTATTGCATGCAGTGAAATAACATTATTCACACGAGATTGAGTGTTAAGGCTTTGAGAAGGTTTAAGACGTAATGATGGGTAATGGAAGTAAGGTGGCGTTCTTACGGAGAGAGAGCAGAGATTTTGATTTTAGGCAACTGAGATCCTAATCTAATAAAAACAGAAATCTTTCTTACTTTTCAAAAGCCCGTAATTACTTTCAAGGAGCTTATATCAAGTAATAAATATAAATAAATTTGAACCAATGTGCAAAAATCTCAACCATGAGTTCATTAAAACTGGGACACCGGCACCAGGGAACCCTGAACAATGCCATATATCGCCGCTGTCGGAAGAAAACCTTGTATCTCCAAAATGATAACTTTACAGGAGAAGGAAAAACATACCTTACTTTTAATGTAAGTCAATGGAACCAGAATTTTTTTTACAAGTAACTTTGGGCCATTTCTTTTGGTCCCATTCATCATGAAAACAAAAAACCAACAAAAATGGAGATATGGGGTATCTAGCATCCTAAATGTAAATGTATTGAAACTGTACTGAATATAGTTTTAATCTGGACATTACAGACCCTATAGACCTTTTTTCAGCTGGACAGGTCTTTAAACTCATTGGAAACACACATTTGCAATCCAACCAGCAGTTCCATAAAAATTTATGTACAGCAGCATAACATTTCATCACATTTGGCTGAATGAATAACAATCTTTGCTTCGGCTTATTAGTAAAATATTTTAATTAAAATTTCTATTCTATTCTATTTCTATTGGTCCATTCATCAAAATTTGCACACAATGTAAAGGACAGCTACTCTGTTCAAATGAAAGAAACATTGATTTATCAGTCTACTCAGGCTTTAGCAGAGCTCAGTAACACTGAGATTAATAACTGATCATCACATTGGTTTATCAGTCTACTCAGGCTTTAGCAGAGCTCAGTAACACTGAGATTAATGACTGATCATCACATTGGTTTATCAGTCTACTCAGGCTTTAGAGGAGCTCAGTAACACTGAGATTAATAACTGATCACATTGATTTATCAGTCTACTCAGGCTTTAGAGGAGCTCAGTAACACTGAGATTAATAACTGACCATCACATTGATTTATCAGTCTACTCAGGCTTTAGCAGAGCTCAGTAACACTGAGATTAATAACTGATCATCACATTGGTTCATCAGTCTACTCAGGCTTTAGAGGAGCTCAGTAACACTGAGATTAATAACTGATCATCACATTGATTTATCAGTCTACTCAGGCTTTAGCAGAGCTCAGTAACACTGAGATTAATAACTGATCATCACATTGATTTATCAGTCTACTCAGGCTTTAGCAGAGCTCAGTAACACTGAGATTAATAACTGATCATCACATTGATTTATCAGTCTACTCAGGCTTTAGCAGAGCTCAGTAACAGATTAATAACTGATCATCACATTGATTTATCAGTCTACTCAGGCTTTAGCAGAGCTCAGTAACAGATTAATAACTGATCATCACATTGATTTATCAGTCTACTCAGGCTTTAGCAGGAACTTTAGTATTTGTAAAGAAGATGTAAAAAAGCATGTTTGCTACACAACATGCACTGATTTTAGAATGGTAATTAAATAAGCCGTGATGGCAGTGATTATTGTCCTTAAAAGTAACTGTATTCTGAGTACTGAATTCTCAAAATGTAACATGGACTAAATACAGATCCTTAACTTCTTTATTCTGACTACAAATTCCAAATACTGATACTCTTTTACATCCCCACCCCGTATAAAAGCAACAAGAAGAAATAAACTGAGTGTAACTTCCTCTATGTGACAATAAAAAATAAAAACAGCATTTCTGTTTCCACATCTCTGTTCCACAGAGAGAGCAAATGCTTTCATGTGTTTAGGAAGAGTATTTTAATGTAATTAAAATGCTAAAATGTGTAGGGGAAGTTAATTTGGAGCATTTTGCTCAGGGGTGAGATGTAATTGGAATAATCTGTATGTCCAGAAGGAAATAAATCCTCAGGCTGATCTCAGAAGCACAGGGCCTGCTCAAAATGATCCTTTAGGCAAGCCCAGAATGATATCCTGAGGGATATCAATCCAGACAATGTTTAAAAGATGTTGTCCCTGTTGTCCTCCTATGTTCTGACACAACAGACATTTGTAAACATTTTGCATTGGTAAGAACCTTCCTAAAGGTTCCTCAGTGGAACCACTGGGTAACATTTTACTTGAACCCTGCTGCATAACATTGACAAACATGCCAAAAGCCTGAAATTGAAGATGTCATATGCAGATCTTCTTCAGTAATTTAACAGTGTCATGTTACCATAATGATTAATTAATTATATTAACAAAACTGGTAATTATTATGATAAATATGTTAATGTTTGATGTCATGATTTATCAGCTCCACTCACCATATAGGAGCACTTTGTAGTTCTACAATTACAGACTGTAGTCCATCTGTTTCTCTGCATACTTTGTTAGCCCCTTTCACCCTGTTTCACATGGTGTCCACTCACTGTCCACTCTATTAGACACTCCTACCTTGTCAGTCCACCTAGTAGATGTAAAGTCAGAGACGATAGCTCATCTGCTGCTGCACAGTTTGTGTTGGTCATCCTCTAGTCCTTCATCAGTGGTCACAGGATGCTGCTGGTTGGCTATTTTTTGGTGGACTATTCTCAGTCCAGCAGTGACACTGAGGTGTTTAAAAACTCCAGCAGCACTGCTGTGTCTGATCCACCCAGCGCAACACACACCAACACACCACCACCACATCAGTGTCACTGCAGTGCTGAGAATCCCCACCCAAATAGTACCTGGTCTTTGGGGGGTCCTGTTGAAGAACAGGGTTAAAGGGGGCTAACAAAGTATGCAGCAAAAAAAATGGACTATAACCTGTAACTATAGAACTACAAAGTGCTCCTATATGTTTAGTGAAGCTGATAAAATGGACAATAAGTATAGATGTAAGGAGGTGTACGTACCAAAGTGCCTGGTCAGTGTCAGCTGTCATGACATCAAACATTAACACAGGCTGCCACCAGCAGAGATTTCTAAAGAATCCCCCTCCCCAGCAGCACTTCACGGTATTTTATTCAGCCAACCTATAGAAAATGTTATAAGTATTTTATTTGTATTTGCATATTTAAGACCTGCATTGTTTTTCTACAGGTATTTGAGTCATGTTTGCCCTGGTTTCGCACCTCACCAGACACTACAACAGCAAACTGACCCGGGAGTGAACTCTGTAATTCTCTTTTGTTGCTATGTAAAATTCTACTGTTTGACTAGCTATTAATGAAGCTGTAGCTAATGAGCTGAAGTGAGGTAACATTAACGTTAATTAAGAAGTCAAACAGAGAATAACGAAATGTGAAAAGAGTAAGTGGTAAAGTTGGTTTCATTTTCACATAAATTATTTCTTTCTTTAATAATTTTAAGAAAGATTGCAAAAATAAAAACATGATAATATAAAAAGGTTAACAGTGTTGGTAACTAAAACAATCATCTCTTCTCTCTTTTTGTGTTAAATTAATAAGTTTAAAACTCTTTAACGCTGAAAGCTATGGGACCGTCAGCAAATTACATCACATTTGGCTACCATTGTCCAAGTCATTGCTACCAAGTCCAAGCATGATGCACCAATATGAATAAACCAGCCTTTTAGCAGAGCACAGATGATGGTCAGTCAGTTTTTTTGAATGGTGTCCATTTACAATTAGTGTTAATGACGGACCTCAAAAGATGATGTCTACCAGATTTTTTTCTTTACAGCACAGATGAGTCACCTGTTATATATAATGTTCCTTCATAAGACAGTGCCTTTATCCTGTTTGCTTTGTGTGTGAAAGTTGATTTTTTACTTGTATGACTTCAAAAAAGACAAGTAATCCAAAAGCAATAGAAAATAATCAGATTGCATTACTTTAATGTAGCCTAGTAATCCTTTGGATTAGGTTACATTTGCATTTTTAATATGTAATCAGTAATTTGTACCAGAATATATTTTAAAGCAACCCTCCAAACCCTGTGGACATTAATACATTTCTTACAACAGAATAAAAGGCTTTGATTAAATATCTGCAACTCATTGATTCCTCAGTAGTTTAGTTTGTGCCGATTCTCCTGCAGAGTTTTACTAAAATCTGATCTACCCGATTCTCTCATTCAGAAGCTCCTGAAGGCTTCAAGTCAATCAAGGGTTACATTAGGAGTTATAAAGAATTAAAATATACTTGCAGCATCAGGGCTTTTCCCAAACACACCAGCAGGCTGTTCTGGGATGGAATGGCTTTCCAGATCAGAAAATAGGTGAAATAGGAGAAAACTGTTTTACACCGTCTCTATAGCTCATGTAGGAAACGAAGTACAAGATATTAATGAATGAATTTATTCGGCCCATTCAGCCATGAGGAAGTCCTATGCTACTAGTCTGCATGGTAGCATGTTCTGCAGCTGCACGCACACTTTATAAGGTGCTGTGAAAAGTTAAGAAAACTCCACATCTGATAATAAGATCTGCCAAAACATTTTTTACAATTTTTTTTTACAAACATTCTATATATTTTGGACAGTATTCTCTGTGTTTACTGTTGGAAAGTTTAGTCAGTGAGCTAATTTTAAAATGTCTAACCTCTTATTCTCCAGGGTATATTTGGTTTTTCCATCTGAATTTACAGGACCAAATCATAAGGCAAATTATTCATTAACTGCATGAAATAAATGTACATTTTTATTTTTATTTATTTATTTTTGTAAAAGCTCCCCTCAGATTAACAGAACATGTGTTTTATGATCACACATGTTGCTATATGCTTATGATTTACTACTGAAAGCCAAAAATCTTGTATTTTGTATAAAAATAATTTTTATAGAGCAGATCACTGAAGAGACGCCATCTGTTTATAGTTTATAGCCCAGATTTGTGGGAAAATGGGTCGACTTTCAGGAAAAAAAAAAATTGTGAGTTGAGCTTCTTTTATTCTAAGGGTTTAAAATTACATCACCCATCTATCTGACTGGAAAGAAGACTGTTACCGCTTTTATATGACACCCACCTTTTGAATGTAGCTTATAAAATATGAAAGTTATGAAGAATATGACGAAATGCGTTTTGGAACCACCGGTGGTCTTAAGAAGTAGAAAAGGCTAAGATAAAGTAGCACTTTAGCTAATGCGACCCAAATAGAAGGTAAAAACAAATAGGACTCATCTATGACTGCAAAACATCTATTATTATTTTTCCATATTTTTGAATAGGAAAATAGGAAACAGGCATTTACAGAAAAATACAAAATCTGACCATTTCCATTAGGGTACATGACTGTAAACCAGTTTAAAACTGTTGAGCAATCTTGTTTACAACAACACTAACACATGTCATGTTGGTTGTAGGCAAACTTTATTGTAAAATAATTTTTAAACTTTAAAAAAATGAATTGTTTTCATGCTGTTGGCCTGTAGAGTAGCCCTGCATTCAGCTCATGATATTAGAGTATTCGTGCTGCACACTGTGCTGTTTAGAGTCAATATACAGCAGGTGGCTCCATTTTGACTCACTTGCTGCAGTCTGACCACACTTGCGTAAGCGTTTGCAGGAACAGGCCAAGTGTTCAGGGCTTCCAGACAGCTCTGTTAAAATGCTGAGGTAGCTGCATTGGCTGCACTCTCAGCCAGGCCTCAGGCTGACGTGTGTTCTGACGGCTGGAGTCCTTTCCCTTGTCTCTGTTCGGAGCTCGTTTAGTCTGGTCTGAGCAGCACCAATGTTTCCTCTGTGAGCACTAACATGAGACGTCCAGCAGGCTGAAAAGCCGAAAGACACTGGCAGAGTAGCACACACTTGCAGACGGCTGCACACAGAGACACTCACACACATGAATACACTCTAGGGTCTGTTTAACTGTTGGCCAGTTCGCTCCTGCGACTCTGCCTTTTGCCAGCTCAGTTTGTATAGCTATCTTTGTAGGATGTTTCCATGTCCTTCTGTACGGCTAAGTCAACGATAAAACAGACTTAATATCTTAAAAACATATGTACTGTTGTTGACTAGGATCATCAAATGATTAACGATTAATAATAAACTGCGATTAATCATGTTCTTATGTGTAGTTAATTGCGATCTTATTTGCTCAAATTTGACCCTGAATAAAGATGTTTCCATTTAAAAAGCAGCTCATTTTGTTAGCTATATGAGTGGACCAAATGAGCTTCATCAGACTGTTTGTATAACTTTCAATAATTCAGTAACAATGGGCGTCATTCTGACATTCACCAATGTTTTCTTATTTGGGATTTGTTCTTAGGTAAGAACAGAATCTACACACACTTAGAACCTTTCTCAAAAACACATTTAAGAGCGAACTTAGGCAGGTATTGGTGAATGAGGCCCATTACTTCCATTACTTTTCATTTGAATGCAGTTTCCAGTTTTCATCACCATTGTCCAGAGAGAGCAACAGTGGCTGCACGTTCCAACCAACGAGCGTATATATCGTACATATCATACAGTCAATGGTTTCAACTCCTCCTGATTGTAGCCTCTTGCTCTCATTCATACAGCTCATGGACTGTTCCTACAGTGGAGGCTCTCGAGGGAAACTGGAGCTCCACCTTGCTGTCGCTTTTGTTAGTTTGCTGCTTGTTGATTTATTTATAGGTCTTGCGTGAGCACTGTCCAGCGTGGGCTGTCGAAGGTGATGAAAATATCACTTTGAAGGCAATTTAAAGGCCGTATTTGAATGAGAGGGCTACAATGCACAAGCAACTGGGCCTTAGCCTGGAACTATTACAAACTGTTTAAAGGGTCCTACTAGGAAAATGCATGAGCAGCGTTTAAAAAATGAACAGTATAAAATGAATGTTGTTAATAATTTACCACATTGGCACATTATTAATGTGTTAACTTTGGCAGCACTATATTTCAGGGTTTTATTTAATTTTATGTCGTTTTTTTCCTTTTTTCTATTTGTATTTTATTCAAATTTTATGGTCTTTCTCTTCTGTATTGTGTTTGTTTTTAATCTCCACTTTGTAAACTTGTTTCGAAAAGGTGCTACAAAAATAACATTAGCATTTGTTTCCTAAGCTTAACCTCAAGAATGAAATGCTAATCTTTGGCCTCTTTTGTCTACTAAAAACTGCAGAAAACAAGCATTTTTTGTATGTTTCGCTCTTTGTGGGGACCAGAAGGGCCAACAATGTCAAAATGTTTGTGTTTTTCATCATTCTGGGGACTGCAATGGACTGGCGACCTGTCCAGGGTGTATCCTGCCTTCCGCCCAATGACAGCTGGGATAGGCTCCAGCACCCCACTGCGACCCAGAAGGATAAGTGGTTTAGATGATGTATGTATGTATCATTCTGGGGACTTCTAGTCCCCACAAAGAGCTAAATACACAGACACGCCAGCACTTCTCAAGCCGTTACTCTTGTCTTCTTTGGCTCCTTCAAGAGGCAGGCTAAGAAAACATACAGCACACTGTGGAGCAAGAG
Organism: Colossoma macropomum; assembly: GCF_904425465.1. Taxonomy (NCBI): domain Eukaryota; kingdom Metazoa; phylum Chordata; class Actinopteri; order Characiformes; family Serrasalmidae; genus Colossoma; species Colossoma macropomum. Next base: position 42,782,395 of record NW_023494791.1, read on the forward strand.
TCAAGAGCTAGTCTCCATATTTATACATCTTAATTAGTAGCAGGGAGAGCAGCAGCGTGCCAGCTATCTAGTGCCTCTGGAGCCGGGCACTGGCACCGGCACCATCGCTTCAGCTCCTGTTAGCCCGCCCCTGCCTAATTACACTCCACTTCTCCCTTTTTCCCAGTAAACACCCCGCTAACAATCAAAACCGGGCGAAAAATGGGGGCCGCAACAATGTAATGCATGCCATTCATTATGCATGGGCATCATCCATAATGCAATACTGATAAACTGCAGTGAAATTACCATGGCATTATCATGACTTAATAAGAGGGATATCAATTACATACAAATAAACTGTGCACCTTTTCACAAGACGATTAATAAGAGCAAAGCAAAGTACGGCTATAGGCCTCAATAATTCATCATTTGCTAGCTGTACAGACCGTACGGCGTTTATGAAAGTGGAAATGCAAAAAAGCCTTAAAAAGAAAATGACCATTTATATTTTTCTTCAGGACTCCATCTGCAAAGAAATACCATTACATGTGTTTGGCACAGCCTAGCTTTCACTTAATATGGTCCTAAATCCATCCACTCCAATTCTTCGCTGGCTGTTCGCTTATCTTTAACAGTGTATAAGCACATAAGGACGATTCAGAGTGTTTAAGTCCCACACTCTCGCTCCGGCTTGGAACAATAGATAGTTCTGTCTGAGAGAGAGAGAGAAAATAGAGAGGGAGAGACAGAAATAGGGGGAAAAAAATGAGAGAAAAAGACATGCTGCAACTTGCCCCACATTTACGGTGGATTATTCATTGGCTTAGAGTGATTATTTGGTTGACATCTCGCAGATCTTTCGTACGGTGAGGCCTGTTAAGGCATGGCGGGAAGCCGCTCAGCCTCCGTGCTTCCCCCGCCCACATGGCTGTGACTTTGGGCCGTGTTTGGATGTAAACACCATTAAATTTGTCGGTTTGTGATAGCGTACGTGTCAGACCCACCGAGAGACAAGATACACTACAGCGGCTCGCTCCTGCACCAAAAAACCAGCCGCGAAAGGATCCTGCTCTGACGCACCGCCATTGCTCAGCGCCCAAATTTACAGCCGGCTAATTCCCGGCAGAGTAATTTGGCTGGTACGAAGGCTTAGCTGTTTTCTGGCAGGGCTTTCGGGCTCATGGGAAGGCAGATGAGTGATTGATTGACATCATTACGCCTTCTTTAGGGGCATATTTTAAGAGGAGGAAGCGCAATGGAGCAAGTTTTTCTTCAGAGCTGGGGATGGATGTGTTGGCCTGAATCAGAGCATCTGGTGCTACAAGAGCGTCTAATCTCAAGATTGTCCACTTTGAGTGGTGAGGTGTTTATTTGGGTGTAAACAATACCCAGTTTGACCTATCGTATTCCTCACTTAAGTGGTGCACAGAATAGTCTTTTAATGAGCACATCTGTCTCAATCTGTGGTCTTTAAAAGATGCACTATGTATAATTTTATTTGTTAAAACCAAACCACGACTGAAACAGTACAGAAATACTACACTGAAAACTGCGTTCTTGCACTGCTGCGAGTCACCCTGTAAAGCCTAAGGCTCGTTTTACATGGTAAAACTTTCATGCACATCATTTCCACGCAACTTGACAGTTACATGAAGATTTAAAATCAAAGTTGCATGCAACAAGTTCAGTCTCTTATTTTTACTCATTACTTTTTTCCAGCTGTCATTGCTGTTTTTTTTTTTATACCTTTATCATTATCTATCTGTCTATTTAACTGTCTGTCTATCATTACTCTAAATTTGTTTTTTTTATCTGTTGTGTATGTTAAGCATTTGAAAATTTATGTTTAAGTAGCCATTATGGTTGTAGCCTAATTGATGAAATGAAATGAACCTTTTTAGCCAACTGTGTCTGAACACATCAGAATTAGACCTCCACATTTAACCCATCTGTGCAGTGAAACACCACATACACACTAGTGAACACACACACACTAGGGGGCAGTGAGCACACTTGCCCGGAGCGGTGGGCAGCCCTATCCACGGCGCCCAGGGAGCAGTTAGGGGTTAGGTGCCTTGCTCAAGGGCACTTCAGTCACGTACTGTCGATTGAGGGGATTGATCCGGCGACCTTCCGGTCACAAGGCTGGTTCCCTAAACTCCAGCCCACGACTAATTGATGTCTTACTCATCCCGTCCTAGAAGCACAAGTTCATCCATGACTGCATCTTTGTTTCCTTTCTGTAATAATTTTCATTCTTTGGATCCCAAAGTAATCTGAGTTCTGTGTAAAATGAAGCAACATAAAGAGAGGCGAAAATGAATCAGGCTAGCAAAGAAGAAAAAACAGTGGCATAATCAGGCATTTAAACAGCTGCTAGTGTTAGATGGCTAGCTAACGCAGCTGGTTACAGAAACATTAGCTTTGATTGACTCAAGTTAGTTGCCATGGCTCTGTAAACTGACAAAATGAAAATCCACCAACCTTAAGTCAGCTGGGGGTCTCCTTCTCAACCACCCAATAAGCCACCTTCTGTTTTATTTTCTTGTCCGTTAATCTGGTGAAATCAATCGTTTGAAAATACATTGTTCGTCATGATCACGTGATGTGGTATTGGCATTTTGATTGGCTGTTTCATGAAACTTGTTCCACAAAGTTGAGAGTTTCAAGTGAGTTGCATACTGTAAAGTATCCTGCAACTCACTTGAAACTCTCAACTTAGTGGAAGAAGTGCAATTTAGTTTCATGTAGGTTTCAAGTAGAGGGCTGCACTCCTAAGGGATTCCTGCTGGACCTGCAGGACCCACCACAATATTTTGCAGTGTGGGACTGTGGGAATTTACGGGAAATCCCGTAAATGAATGAATAGCCTAAATAATGTAGAACGATCACTAAATCACATAAATGTGTGCAATATGTGCAATACTCTATGTGCAATATTCCATTTGTGATTCAGGTAAAATATCCTTACAGACAAAATATTTTTTGCTTTTTTATTTATAATTGTTTATATTGTTAATTTTTGTGAATATAGTTTATGTGAAGGATAGAGTTTATATTTTTTATTTTATATTTTTTATCTTTAGTATATAGTAACAAGTAACAAACTATAACCCTGTTAAATAATTAACAAGGATAATTACTTTGTTTGTTAATCTTCTTCTTGTTACTTCTTGTCTTGAGTGCCTTGCTATCCCTTCGCTGTAGCACTGAGAATTTCCCCATTTATAATACATAATAAAGGATTATCTTATCTTATCTTATCTTATCTTATATAAAATGATAACAGTAAAATGGTTAAAATGAATGAAGTCATTCTAAAGAGATTCGACGCAACTGATCACATGAACAACATTCAAATTCTTGTAGCTCACAGAGACGGCAGAGCCCTCAGTCCAACAGCCACAGCTGCTGAGCCCAGCAAAACACCAAAAATAACCGCTCTGTGGTTTAATTCCAGCTTTTTGTTTACTGGGAATAAATGGTGTTTGGTGAAGTTACTTCACAGTGAGCCCGATGACCATTACTTATTTCTGCTGAAATAACATGTACTTGTGAATAGACTGTCAGATATTGGATGTCAGTTCACCTTGATGCAACTGTGTGGGTGGGAGCGGGACAAAATGTTTTGGTTGTGGGCGGGAGCGGGACAAATGATTCCGATTTTCTGCAGGAGCAGGTGGGAGCAGGATGAAATCTTGGGAAAGAGGCCAGGAGTAGGGCTGAAAAAACACACTGTGTAAAGCCAGCTAAAAATATTAATTCAAAAGTCCAGTCAAGTCAAATTCAGTGGGAGTTTTTCGGACAACACCATACCTCTTTGTAGAACGGTGTCATAGGCTTAAGTTCTGGTTGAATGGGCTGAAAACCCAAGTAGCAGGGTCATAGCTCTGAACAACATAACACTGCCACAACAAAACAACAAAAGGCATTGCAATGTTATTTGAATGTTTGTTACAAACACACATACTTATGGACAACTCCAGCCTTCACATACTGCTTGCCTACACAACCAAAATGCTTGCAAAGATACTATAAATGGGTTCCCAATTATGCGTACTTGGCTCAGAAACAATGGCAATGACAGCCTATAAATCATGAGATAATTGAGCAGCCCAGGACTAGCTATCAGTAAACCGATGAAATGCTAGGAAGGAAGACCAGAGGGTTTGAGATTTGACTGATGTCATCACCGTCATCAGGTATTTAATTTACCCAACTTTTCACAAGACCTCACAAAACTGGAATGCTTCCCTGAGGAATAACTCCAATTATGAGACGGGGTGAGAAAACATTAGTGCCTGTTGTGTCACGGCGCTGGATCACGTTTCATCGCTTTAGGGCGATTCGCTAGGCATACGTGTGTTAGTCAGCTGAGAAAGGGAAAAGAGAGAGTGGGAAGCGTCTGTTGCTTTAACCTGTTCCACAACGCAATCGGCCAATCAGACAGCTGTGGCAGCTGGTGGGGCATACCTGCGTCGTCATGGTTACAGAAAGGACAACAAAGAGAACCTACTGTCCAACATGTGTGTAACACAGTCTATTACTGAACTCTGCAGAAGAGCTTTGACTTTTCGTTATAACTCAACCGTACTTCATTATGTTCTATATGTATGAACGTGCAAAGGGGAACCCCACCTATTTTTCAAATTTCTGAATAATTCAATTGTTGAGATGTATACAAAGTCATTGAGAGTGGTTCAATGTTAGCGGTGCACAGTAAACTCATACAGACTCAGATGTCTTTACGATGGCGGTGAATGGAACCAGAGGTCATAATGTATGCAACACATGTATTTTTATTTTAGTTTTATTTTATTATTAGACATTTTATTTATTATCCAAAACCAACGGTGCACCTACATGTTACCTTTTTATGTGCAAGGTTTTTTTGGGGGGGACTATTTAGCCTGATAACACCCTGCCTTTATTTTTATATATTTTGGACCAAAATCTTTCCTCAAAAGTATCATTAAAATAATATCTCAACATATTTGTAAACATTTCACACAACCACTGTGTGCACATCAAACCACTCTGAATGACTTTACTTACAACCTAATGCTTAAATTAGGAAGAAATATCAGAAAAAAGTGGTTATAAAGAATTAGTTCGGTGAAAAAAATCCAGTCCTCTAAAATCTCAATCTTCTTTTTCTATCCAAATGTAGTCGATCAGCCCAGCTGTTCTTTAGTTTGCTTCTTAGGTTCTGCACTAATGCAGCTTCTCTGGTTTCTGATACTGTGTGACTGTGTACTGTTATCTATAGAAAGGGACAAAAGTACATTGCATAGCTAAAATGAGCAGCAGCATCTCGAAGCCTTCTGTCTGTTTCAGTCACACAGTAAACCACATGAGCAAGTATATTTCAGATGACAACACAGAGTACATAAGCATTAGCAGTGCAAACTGCATGCTTTAATCATGCACTGGTCAAGTTGTTAAGTAAAATATTATATCTTACAATAAATCTTAAACAAACTTGCTCATGTGTCATTTAACGGCACGTCATCTAGGGCCTGTCCAGTCACCTCATGGATTTCCATGAAAAAAATGAAAAGCACAAACTTTACCTTATGAAACAATGCAAAATTTCAAAGCTGTCCTCCAAACAGTTATTGAATAATGAATGTTTAAAGTTTGCCCCATGAGGCTCTGTTTACACCTTATATTAATATGCATCTGTGGTGATCAGATCACGTTTGGATTTCACCGGACCGCATAAAAAGCCAGGGGTAAACACACACAGGACACACTGTGAATGAATTACATTTGGAGGTAGTCAGAGATGGATCTTAACCGCATTTAACACCGGTGTGTAAACAGAAAACACTTTTGTCATCCGTATCCAATTACCTGAGCGGAAATGCTTCTACTGAGCACTGACAAACATGAGTTCATCAACAGTGAAACAACAGATGATGGATAAGTGAGGCTGGCTTGGTCTACAAACAAAGAGCCTTCTTTTATGCTGGGCTGGTGAAAGTGTCCAAGCCAAGCTGGTCAACTCGTATCATAACAGGCGGAATATAAACAAAAGTAAAACAGAAACGACATATGTGCTGACGTACTTTGTACACAGGAAAAGTTAAATGGGATCTCATCTTTAAGAACACGTCATGAATCTGACAGACTTTTTTCTTAGGATTTTTCTCAGGAACACATTTAAGAACAACTTAGGACGATATGGATGAATGACGCCCATTAAGTTCAACTGCTTCCACAATGACTGAACTGAGCTGAAATATTAACTGGGTATAAAAATAACTCAAAGATTAACAGTTTACTTTAAATCAACTGGTTTATTGCAAATACGTTCATAAACCAGGTTCATTTGTTGAAAATAGGTGCTATTTATGTCAAACTTCGCAATATTTCATTATGTATAAAATATTTCATATTTCATTACCTCTCAAAAGAGGATACAGACTTTCAAAAGCATTCAAAATGTTATTTTGAGAACCTGGTTTTCTTCTCTTTAGAGTTTCATTATTTATATTTATAGTCAAACAAATAATGTGTTTACAAAAATACTAAAGCATGAAAATAAAATGTGTTTTTTTTATAAGTTAATAAAATATAACTGTTTTTATCCAGGAAAAATTGTAAGGACATAGAATATCAACTTGAGAAAACAGAGGGTCAAAAAGGCCTTTAAAATGAATTTTAATTGTGAAAAAATGTAAACATATATTTAATTTTTTTTTAAATAATTTTGATAACTGAACAAAACGACTACATCTGAAAAATGAAATATTGCACAATCTAACAAAAAGTACAATTTCCAATAAATAATCTGTTGTGTGGATTTATAAATATGAAAACATAGGATTTGAACCTTAGGATAAACATAGGATCTAACCTTTATGTTGAAGTTAACCTCTGATCAGTCATTCTATAAGCAGTTACAGTGTTTTGGCTGCAGTTTAGATTTGCAGTTCAAATTTTTAAATTCACAACTAAAACTGGAGCACAGCTTTGAAATTTTGTGTGGTTGTATGAATTAAACTGTAGTTTTTGCTGGATTATTTTTTTCTTTTTAAGGAAATCCATGAGGTGACAGGACCTAGGAGGTGAGATAGTATGGAATGGCCCTTATGTGGTTTCTATATGATCCTCTTGTTATCTTAAATGAACAGTCACATGTCATAAGCTGAATACAGCAGTAGTGACCACCTGGAACCTTGAATTCTGTCCATACTTTCGTCGGTTTTTTCAGCAACCAAATCAGCAAGTTCAGATTACTTATTAAACTGATGCAGTTTGGGTCAAACGTGTAATGATTTAGGCAGTTTGCACAATGCTAATTCCATTACTTCTTAACAACATTAGCCATAAAGCTCCAGTGCAAAGCTAAAGAAACAAACTTCAGATACAAACCATGTCTTGGCTGATCGATTAAGTTTGAGGAAAGGGGGAAATTGTGTCTTTATGCATTCACAAGATCCTTTCTGGAGCCAAAGATGTACTTGAACCCAACTGCCCGGAAACAAATGCAACTTTGACCTGTCTGTTCTTTTAAAAATGACCTCAAGTTGTTGCTTGGGTCCTTTGACATGTGTAAAGCACCCTTAACCTTTGCAATTAAGTGGCGTGGGTTCTCCCGCTGTGTCGCTCCTGTTTCAGCACCTCAGGGTGTCATCTGGCCTTTGTTCACCTGATCTGGGACGCGTGGCAGCGATCAAGCGCACAATGGCACACACAATGGGGCCTGATGGGGGGTCTTTTCTGCACTGAGAGGCTCATTTGACACCCGGGTAAGCGAGGCTTCACGCCATAAACCAAGTGCTTCCTCAGATTAACTTACTGTCCGCCTAAGGCATCGCGAAGTGGGCGGTGAGTGGGTTAACCTTGACATCTGGTATGTGCTCAGTCATGTTCAGTGGACACACCTATGGATTTGTGCTCATCCATCTGGTGAATTTTACCAGTCGTACAAGTTAGCCTCCAGCTGCTGGTGGCCTTTTCTTTTCAATGGACGCGTGCTGGGTGATATCGATGCCTCCACTTTTGCGACGCCCATCCATATTTAAAATGGGAGGTCCCAACACGCGCCCACCATGTTGCCCAGTGGCACGTGCGACCGCTGGCCATCGATTTTAGCATCCTATCACGTTTCAGCAAATATCATTTATTTAGTGATATTCTGCGACCAAGGCTCTGTGGTCAGAAAATGACCCATGCCATGCTGTTGACACAACAGGAGGGGAAACATTACCTTCTGATGAATGTGTAAAGGTGTTGTAAGTGTTCCAATTAGGCCACGAGAGAATGGATGATACATAAAACTCAGGCTAAGTCCAAATGCGGCGTCAGCCATTGCTAATTCATGAAAAGTGAAAAAGTGCAACTCATGTTATTCCCCTGAGAAACGCAACATCTTGCCAGTTTGACCAGACTTTTAAATTGACCAGATCTCCAAGTCAACAGGGGAGGTGCAACAAAGCGAAAAAGGTAAACAAAACCCACTTTTTTCACTATTTCATGGCCTCTCACACATAATTAATGTACAACTAATTGGATGTTCAACTCACTAATCATTACACTGTTCACTCTCCACATTTCCACCAGACAATCTTTAACCTGACTATGAGGTGGAACATTCATTTAATCAGTGTTAAAGGCTGTGAATGAGTCTTTATTGACAATTCAGCCTTGTTTTTTCAAGATTCCAGGGGAAAAGAAAGTTCTTCCAACCTACCGGGTTAGTGGGAAAGTCCTAAACTTTAAGAAATCATTAAGCCTGCAAAGAAATACATCTCACTTATAAAGCTATACTTGACAAATGAGTGACTTTTCTTTCACCCTTCACTGTTAAGCACACTTTGAACAGTTACTGTCTTAGACCAGTGGTTTCCTAATACCCAGCTAAAGGCCTTCTCGCCATGAAGAGTCTATATTTAGCACTGAAAACTAACTGAACTATGTCGATAGTTCCCTCTTATGAAGCCATATAACCTCCTCTTTTTTATGAAGCACTGTTCATGTTAATGTTTTCAACAGATTTTTACAAAGCCTGGTCAACAAAGGCTTGTTTAAACTCACATCGCAGGGTCTAAAAGGGAAAGGTGTTGGAACATTCTGTGAAATGCAAGAAAAAAAACTTTTTTTTTTCCGGTAAACCCAATTTGACCCCTATTCAAATAGCTTAATATTTTACCTTAGCAACTTAATTGTTTGCCATAAATACACCCTCATTCTACAATTTAATGCCTGCACAGCATTCCCAAAAAAGCCGGGACCGTGCAATTTAAGACTAGAAATGGTGTAAGATGTTCAAAAAATATTGTCAAAAGGTGACACGATCATGCTTGGGTACAAAATAAGCATCCAAGAAATGTCTAGTACTTTATGAGCAAAACCACGTTGCCAAAAAACGCATCAACGGTTTAAGAACAACGTTCCTCAAAGAGCAATTTCAACAACGGATTCTAGGAATCCAGAGAAATCTGCATAAATGGCAAGGCTGAACACCACAAGTGAAGGTCTTTGGCCTCTGATTCCCCAGACTGGCATGCTTCTGTGATTGATATCACCACACAGGCTCAGAAATAGTTTGACAAAACGTTATCAGTAATGCAAGTTAAGACTGTAACACACACAGCGGAAGCCTCATGTTAATGACATCTGAAATGGACGCACAGTGGAAACGTACTGTGGAAAAGAATCCAAATCATCACCAGTGTAAAGTTCTACAGCGTCTGTCATGGTATGGGTAACTTGCACATCTGCGAAGGCACCATTAACGCTGAAAGATATAAACTCATTTTGGAGAAACATTGCGCTGCTGTCGGAAGAAAACCTCATATCTTCATTTTTGTCATTTTTCAGTTTTTGACATTGAAAATTCTTTTTTACATTGTGTGTAAAAAAGTCTGGTTCCACTGACTTACATTAACAGTAAAGTAGGTTTTTTCCTTCTCCTGTAAAGTTACCATTTTGGAGAGACAAGGTTTTCCTCTGACAGCAGCGATATGCTACCTTCTAGCTGCGTTCCAAAGCTTAGGCTGCAGCCGAGGTAGGCTGCATTTCTCAGCCGCTACTGATCCAAAGTGAAGGACCCTTCATATACAGCCTAAAAATGCAGGCTACATACGCAACAGATGTATCTTTCCAGGCCTTCGGTTACTCACAGTTCTGTGCGCACAAACAACGTGAACGAAAAAAAACATACAGCATCACGAAAATGGCGGAAAACAAAGCCGTTGGAATCCTTGACTTGTAAAATTATTTATTAAAGCATTCGTCCATACATCATATTTTAATCAGAAGTATTTGTTTATATGTAGTTTATTGTACTACATAACTTGTTGGTGTATTAGCTACCATAGCAACTAACACAATGCAACAGGCCCCATTTTCTCTGACCAGTTCCCTCACAAGTTTCGCATAGCAATTGCAAGAGGTGGGACTTTTCTGGTGATGTCACCACGCAGCCTCGTTAGGACTGTTCCATTTGTGTGACCAATAGGCCACTAGGGAGGAGTCTTCATAGGACAGTTCTACTGAGAACCCACACTGCCTCGGTTGCAGCCCAGGCTTTGGAACGCAGCTATTGTCTTTTTCAGGGATATCCATGTTTATTCCAACATGACAGTGACAAGTCACATTCTGCCTGAGTTTCAACAGCTAGATTGGGTGTGTAATCAGAGGGCCTTAGTCACCAACTGTTCTTAAGAAGAAATTTCTTCTTAACACCCATTTATGCAGTTTTCACAAAGATTCTGACATTTCACCAATGTTTTCTTATTTGGGGTTTGTTCTTAGGTATGAACAGAATCTACACACACTCAAGAGCACAAAGGTGTGAACAGTTCCACGGTCTAGGAGCACATCATGACATCGGACATAGACTCTTTCTCAAGAACAGATTTTAGAAAAAACTTAAGAAGATACTGGTGAATGAGGCCCAGAGAGTGTAAACGTGTGGCGCATTTTCAAATGCAAAACACTGCGATGAATATCCAAACGGTTGCACAGATGAAAACTTGTATAATGGAAATATGGCAACATGGAGTTAAAAGGAAAGGTGATGTAACACAGTGGTAAACAAGCTTCTGTCCCCAACTTTTTTGGAACTTGTTGCAGGCATCAAATTTGGAATGAGTGAACATTTACAAAAAAACAAGGTAAATATGAAATATATAGGTAGGTATAAGGTCATAAGGTAAAACATTAAATACTGTTTTTGTATTTTTTTTCAATTGAACAGAATTTCAGTTGTATTTTTTTCAGTTAAACAGAATTTACAAATCACTACTTTCCGTTTTCATTAGCATTTCACATACCGTCCCAACGTTTTTAGAACTGAGGTTTGTTATCATCCATTTCATCCAGTATGGCAGATACCTGCCTCTTAAACCCACCATTGGAGGATATGTACTACCAACTAGACACAAACAACCAGACATTCTATGCCATGTTGAGCACCCAACATCACACAACCAAAGTCCAACCAGAGCACTCATTCCACCAAAATCATTCCCTTTCATAATACCATTTCACCCACTTTCTGAAAATAAAAGCCTCTTTAACTTCATTTCAGTGTTTTCCAATGTATCACATAAGAGCTTTACATGAAGACTGCCCAATTAGGTGCTGGACAATTTCTTAATCCACCCTCCAGAACAAAGACGACTTCATCTCTATGAAAAGAGAGGACGTATCTCACGCGGGTGCAATTGTTTCGAGCTTTCTACAGCCGGACTGGAGTAGCTATTGAAGACTCTGAGGTTTGGTTTGCCTATCAATGGCCGACTCTGTTAATCTGTTCTTCATTCAGAGAGGAAACCTGCAGCCGCCTTTTCATCCAGACAGCTGCCCGAGAGAGAGAGACAGAGCGTCAATCTCCGAGGGCCCCGGGACGGTCCAAGGAGAGTCCAGCTTTTTGAAACGTGGTGTAATGATACGGGCCCTCAAAAGGCGGAGACGGTAAACAAGAAGAATGGTGCTTGTTTCGTCGCTCGCTCGCACACACTCCCGGTTCACATAAGCAAATGAGGTGGGGACTTTAACAAGCCACCTTGTCGCTAAAGACACCAATCGTTTTTGTGAGGGAAAGCATGGGAATTTCCTCCAAACAATCATCTCACTGAAAGAAACGGCATCTGGGAGGCTTTCTTTGCATGGCTAATGGCTTAAACCCTGGCTAAAAAACTCTCAGGCTGAGAGGAACCTGTTTCATCTTCATATTACTGATGTTTTGACACAGCCAACACTGAGGGATTAAAAAAGGACACTATAATAAAGCTATTCTCTGTATGAACCCATTCAGATGTTGATAAAATTGATAACTCTAGCATTAAAATCTGACCAATGTCTCAAAGTCATTGTAAAATAGTCAGTATACACACCTATTTCTGCCTCACAATAACCGATTCTGTTTCAGCGCCAAATCAGTCAAATATATTGTGCTGTAACTGGACTGTTTAAAAGGAAAAGCAAGTGTATGAAGTAAGAACCCAGTTTTGTTTAAACTGAGGAGCTGACAACTTACAACTATGCTAACATATGGCTAAACAGGTGGTGACAAGCAACAAGAGTGGTGTTACTTAATTGTCTCACACACTTCAAATGTGTGCGTTTTGTTTATATCTGCTTTGCATAGTATTAAACTCTCTTATGCTAAATCATAGGTTTATTTGATCTGCACATGTGGACAACTTACTGTACATATTGCACTTCTGCACACATTATCGCACATCTGGACACTCCACACCTAGACACTTTATTTCAGTACCAATATATGCACATATCAGAATCAGATATTTATATCAGATACCATATATTTATTTATTTAATATTTATTCAGTATTGTCATTTTATGCTGTCACCTGTGCCTCCTTTGTACATTCATTACTGCACTGCCTTTTTTATCTCAGTATAGATCTTACTGCATATTCTTTGTATACCTTTAGTTGTATATATGCTTGTATATAGTTTTTTTTGTATATATTCTTCTTCTTATATTATGCTACCCTTATTATTATAACTGTGCTGTATGACTGCTAAATTTCCTTTGGGATCAATGAAGTGTCTGTCTTCCTGTACTCAGTGTGGGAAAACAAATATGTAGCTTAGTTAGCTCGATGCTAACACAACACAGGAAATTGCACAGGCCCTGGCGGAAATTAGCATTTTCGCTGCAGTTGTGATTTGGTGAGCAAAAAAACTACTTTTAAGACGAAGGTTTCTGCATTAAACAGTGTTATATTATGATGTTCATTATTGAATGACAGAAAATGACTGCAATATACAAAAATTACGTACAAAGAACAAGGACAAAGTTTCAGTTGTCCACATTTGTTAGGCAACAACAGTGTACTGTAAGTAAACTACAATTCTTGGTGGAAGACTATTTATATACAGATTTTTTTTGTGTATTTTATCATATTTTATGTTGAGCCATTTTATAAAAGCAATACGTTCCTTGAGGCTGTGCATTACAGTGATTTTACCATAGTAAAATTCTTAGGTACGACATGAAGCTCACCAAAGTAACGCATGGCCTCTCATGGCTTATTATTATTATTATTATTATTATTATTATATTTCATTTTTTTTGAAGACAGGCATTCACTCCTGAATAGTTCTTGGCTTGTACGTACCGTTAAATGCAATTTGTTCTTGTGGTATAAAGAATTTAGATATAGCCACAGCTGTCACAATAAAAATGTGACTTTTCTGAGAAAGGAAATGGTGAAAAGGGAATGTTTATATTTATGTTTATAAATACAGTAAAGACCTAAGCGGAAGGGGGGTTTTCTTTAAGGGTCTTTCTGGAGGTTTCTTAAACTTGACAATGGCTTATCATTTGTTTCTCTTTAAAGAACCATTCTTTGAAAAATTCTTTAGGGCAGTATCTCTAAAAAAACAGTCTTCTAGGACGTCTGGAAGGGCTGTATTTTTGCCATATCCTTATGTGTCGCGAGTTGTTTTGGAGCGAAAATGTGGACCATCTTTGGGGCTCCCGAGGACTGGTTTGAGAACCACTGCTTTAGGGAACCAAAAGTGGTTCCTCTATGGCATTACTCCAGACAACCTGTTTATTCATCTTACTTTTAAGAGTGATATAATACCGTATTGAGGATAAAATACACAGTGCTGCTTAGAATCTACCATGTGGCCACCTAGAACACAAAGCAGAACACAGTTTACAGGTTACAAAGGTTAATGAAATCATTATCGCCTCAAGACATAAATGTATATTCAATAAAGAGGCTGTTACATGTGCTTTAAGAAGTACAGGGTGTTTATTGAAAAGGACAGTACAATCGTGTGCCTTCCACATGGAAGTCCAAGGAGGCAACGCAAGTCATCACTCCCTCCTTACACTCTGTTTTTTAGCCCATGCCGCATGCCAAGAATATAGAGACAGAAAGAATTCAAAAGGGGGGTCAATCATAAATAAATACAAATATATTATAAAAGGTACCTTTGCTGTATACATTTTCCTAAGTTTTCTATTTGGGAAACTACAGAAAAGTGGGTCAATAGGAAAAGTCTGGTTACAAGTTTGATGAAAATTAGTACGTACCAACAACCAAAATCGGAGGATTTCTTTGTAAGTAGTGTGACACACAACTGTACCATATTATCGTATGATGTTCAAGTGTTCGACATTTGTACTTTAAAGGATTTTTCATCACATTCACATTGCAAAACGTTTTTTAATTAATGAGAAATAATAGTCTGAATATTATTTCACGATGACCATAACAAGGTGTAAATCACAGCATCAGAGGATTTTGTGGCTTTACAAGACAGTGGCAGATATATAAAAAAAGAACTACAAAACATAAGGCAATGCAAAAATGATACTGCAACTAGGCGATTTTTGGTATCCATTTACACAATATCGAACATTTTTGCACTTTCTGTGGTTATGTATGTAATAAACATCATTCTTCTTCAATTAACTTTTTTATTAAAACTTATGGAAGTGAATTTTACTTAATCTGAGACAAATTACGGTTGACTGGGTGAACTTTCTAAGTGGTTGAGCCAAGAAACGACTGTAGGCAGTGTTGTAATCATCATACGTTACATGCACTGTGCAAACATGAGCAAAAATCATGCTTTCTGGTGATGCAATTCGTTCTTGTGGTATAAAGAATTTAGATATAGCCACAGCTGTCACAAAAACGTGACTTTTCCGAGAAAGGAAATGGTGAAAAGGGAATGTTTATATTTGCGAAATACAGAAGAAGGAAGCACTGGTGTTACGAAGAAGCAAAGATAGCAAGTCAGAAATTCTGCGCATGGAATGCTCAATTCAAGAATGGAGCCTTAATTACATTTTAAGTTGGCATCAGTCACTATCAAAAGCCCAAGTGGGGGAGTTAATTAGAGCGGTTACTGCATTTCAGCAAACAAAACAAGCTGACACGTGATTGAGAGACAGAAGGAGACAAGCATGGAGGGTTCAATTTAGTTTTGACTTAGCCATCTATGACAATCAACGGGATTGCAAACCGTTAGCAAGAGGTTGCTTTTAAAATGCAAATTTTAGTGATTTCTTTGCATGTTTTCCTTCCTTCGTTACATCCTGTTGACACAGCGATGGTCTTAACTGACATACCTTCTCAATGCATGTGCCTGAAGTTGTTTTCTATAAGAGCAAATGCATAAAAGTCACTTTAAGACCAAACATAATGATGGTCTTTAACAGTTTGTGAAGTGATGAAACAGGACAGTTCATTTTCAATATACTGGACACACAAAAAGAGAGATGTTAGACACTGGTCAAGTACATGCGCCTGCATTTGTGATTACAGACATTGCTGATTGGTCGAAATACATTCAGAGTAGGACACAAAAACAGCTCTGAACTGAGATGCATAGGCAATGGAATAAAACACTGGAAAGTCATTTGATAGCTGTGAAGCATTCAAAGAGTTCACTGTGCAAGGAAGTTACATATAAATTGATCGTAATCAAGAGAACTTTTCTACACAGACACTCGACAC
The DNA here is from genome assembly GCF_904425465.1 of Colossoma macropomum. NCBI lineage: Eukaryota > Metazoa > Chordata > Actinopteri > Characiformes > Serrasalmidae > Colossoma > Colossoma macropomum. The sequence continues at coordinate 42,798,345 of NW_023494791.1, forward strand.
ACCACATGGAAGACGACTTTTGTCAAAATAAACAAAGGACAGCAGCTGAAAAAGCCAACATTCACTCATTTACATCTCAAATTAGCGTGAATGACTTGGCCCAGCAGCACTTGGCAGCATTTATTTAAAAAAAATACTAATAATTAAATGACTGAGCTGATTTCTAATCTGAACACCACCATTATGTCAAAGTGCTTTGAATATGTATCAAAGCTTTTGGTCGCACATTTCAAAATATGTTTTTTTTTCCTCATTTATATTTTGTACATCTGACATCCATGCAAACTCGAAAGCATTCGCACTGTGTGTAACACTGTGGGTGGCACTAATGCACTGTGCAAAACTTCAGTCGCATGGAAGTAAAGACCTCCATCTCCTTAAGCACTGAGGAAAAGTGACAAATACATCCATACAGTGACCCTCAAATCCAGTTTTTGTGGCTGCACTAACGGCAAACCAGCACAGTGTTCAGACTACTTACACTACCGCTCACAAGTCTGGAATCCCCACTTTAATCAATGGTTTAATAATATTAAAATTACTATTACTATTCAAATGAATGGGGGAAAAGAACAGTAGAAAATCCTGATAATATCACAGCTTTCCCTAAATACTGTTCCCCAAGTACTCGACAATATCCGGTTCCCATTTTGTATTATCAGTGTCTACACTACAAGCTGAAGATGAATAAAATTTCACAAAGTATTAATATGACAAACGATTCCAAATTTCTGAGCAGAAGTGGAACTTCACTACTTCACTAGTCTTCTGGGTCGCTATTTGCAGATATTCTTTTTGCCAAGTGACTATTTCACCCTTCATTTAATAGAACATTCAAAATGGGTTAGTATACACCAATATATAAAATCACTGAATTTTTTTGTCTTATACATTTTTTTTTCATGCAAATACTTGAAGAATATGAGCCTTTTCAGCATTTGAATATTCCGCCCTCATGTAGTCAACAAAGATAGGATGGTCAAGTTTGACAGAGATTAGGGCCAGTCATAGTTTCCACTGAATAAATTAAAAGTGATAAACTAAACTACTCTGAGGATTTCCCCAAATGTATATATTTATTTATTTATTGTTTACCTCCCACTTAGGTTCCCCCTCAAAGGAATACCTGCCCAAGAAGGCAGATAACAATTACACCTTGTGTTTTTGTGGATATTTTTGGGAAATTAACTATTATCAAATTTGATCACATCTTTAGTGGTCAAAACTATTAATACATTAAAATAAACTACTAAAACCTACTTCACTAAGGATGTTGGAACTCAATGACAATCAGCTGATCATAAGTACAGTCAGGCTCACAGTTCATCTGCAATACTTTGTTTTGTAGACTCTACACCAAACACCGCTGGAAACAGCAGGGCTTAGCATACGCCTTGTTAATCAGTTAGGACCACTGTTTCTGAGTCAGTGTTAGGCGCCACCTTACAGCATTTGTTGTGATGTTTAGACTTGAAGAGCTGCAGGAAGAAGACCGTTACAATAAAGACCTTTCCATTGGAAGTAACTCAATGTTGCTGTTGACAAGATTAGGGATATGTAACGACATGTTCTCTTTATTATGATAATGTATGGCATGCTATGCTTTTCTGAGCATATCATGGCTATTGTCAGTATATGTAAGCCTGTAACAGCTGTTGCAGTAACTTTGTAACTCCCTTGTAAATTGGAAATGATGCATTTATATATTTTTTTAATGTGGCGCTGTTTTGCATTTTGACCATTCCAACTTGTTTGCTAGCCTCAGAAAACCTAAATATCGTGATACATATCATTTGTCATGAAAATGTCTTCAAGTATTGAGATTTTTTTAAAACACCACTGGTCAAATTACATATTTTTCTAGGTGAAAATATGATCAGATTTGCCATTTGTCTGCATACTTAAGCACACAATTTCTATTTATTTGCTCATCTTAACATAACAAAAACATAAATTGTGCCATAACTTTTGCACAGACTACATTTTATGGTTTTTTTATGTTAAATTCAGCAAATAAACAGTAACTGTACACTAAAATGTGCAGAAGTGTGCACATCTCAGTACAAGGTGTGTACTTGTCACATAAAAAATTCAACAAAACGTAATTTGATTAAGGGTGCCCAAACTTTTGCATGCAATCCTATAATTTTTGCTACCTCATCCACCTCTACACAACACATCATCCTAATATTGCTGACAGGCAAATCAGCATGGAAGAGGGTAAATAATATCTGACTTGAAACACCTATTGCAATACCTAGTGTCAGGAATGTGTTTTAAAAAAAGTTAAAGAATGACTTTGTGGTTAATTCTTAAGATTTTTTTCTTAGCTAGCAAACAGCTAGCAAGTTATACTGTGTACGTGCCCACCTGCAGACTGCTGTTGGCACAAGACAGCAATGAGTCTAGGTGAGTCACCCAGACAAAGGAGAAGTGCTTTAAAAAGTAGGATCTTCTCCGCATTAAAATAGCATGCTAGACAGGGTGACTTCCTTTAGCTTGACAGACATTTTTGTTCGATGTTTTGTGCTAAAGATATTCAGTGTGCATAGTCTTAGTCATGCACTTTGGCCAAGCAATCCAATTAGAAAGCTGGAATAATAGCAACTGACTGGGTTTTTTATAAAAAACCTTACATATTAAGGTGTTTTTAAAAAAGGCAGCCACAGACAGTGACAGTTCTTGAGATGGTGGTTTATCTCCCACAGTAAACGGCTTCTAAGTTCTAAAGACCTTGTCTTAACATGTAATATTAGAAGTTCTGTATTAATTTGACAGATCAAATGTAGAAACACTAATATCAAACCTTTTTAACTCCCGTAGTACTCTATAAAACAATTTGTAAACAAGTTTTTGTTCTAACCAAACTTAAATGTACCAATTGCCAATGCCTTAGCCTACATTGCACTTAACCATGTATACTGTAATGAATAAGACTTGAAATTAGGCTAATGAAATGTATTTGCCCCAAATAACCATGAGCTATCATTAGGTTTTAGAGGAAAAGTACAAGTACATTAACCAAATGTTACGTTGTTCAGTTTCCAAAGGATATAAATAAAATTCACACAATACATCAGGTCTACAAAGAGAAATGAAGTTGATCAAATCACTTTTAAAACTGTTCAATTTGATTAAACGAAAGATTTTTATCAAATACAAAAAGTAACAAACAGAAAATGTAATGAGAGGAGAAGAAAACAGAAGAGGTGGTGCAAGAGTGAAACATATTGATAATCCTTAAGGTTAAAAACTGATTTTGTATTACTTTTTTGTTATATTTACACAACATGAGTTCTCATAGATCTGGCCATTAGTGCAAATCACTTAGTGCTGACGACACTAAGACCCAGCACGTTTAGGTTTAGCTGAGAAACATTCAGAATCAGATCTTTGGAAACTGAGCATCAACTGCTTTTTTGTTCGATTCAACAAGGTTATCCTCAATATGACTAGAATTAAAGACTCAGTAGTGTAACTGTGTACCAGTCCAGTGTATCAACATGTACATTTCAACACGTAAATACTAGGGGTGCACTATATATATCAATGGCCAATACATTATTCCCAGATAAATGGGAGACATCAATTATTATCAGTTTGATATCAGAATGATGGCTGATAATTACAACCAGTTATTTAACTTGTGCGCTCATGTTCGCATGGATACTTACTAGTGCAAGACACTTCCATTCTTTTTAACTCATTCAAATAGTAGATAACATCACTGCCTCTCATATGGAAGACTGAAGTTTCAATAGACCCTTTTCATCAAAGCATGGAAAACATTACAGCAGTGGCAGCATTTAGCAAGTCCATGTTAAGGCATTTACCTCATTTTTCCACAAAACCTAACAAGGTCGGTGTTCCTATGTAAGCTTACCCACAATGACAATGTTTAATTCCTTCAGTGACAACATTAACATTGATGTTTACTATACAAAAGCTTCAAAACGTACCAATCAACACAACAGCCACACCTAAAGCGAACGACTTGGTGAAAAATCTAATTTACCTAACTTTCCACTCAACCCAGCAGAGCATCTGAGCTGGAAGCAGAGCGACTTTTCAGAAAGTCGGAACGTCAGTGTTCTCTCTCGCTCCAAAGTCGCTCTAGCATCACTCCATCCCGCAAGCCAGACAGTCCCTGCAACACTGACTACTCTGCTTGACATGAGTGGTGCAGCAGTGAGTCTACAGTTTGCACATCACGGCCATTCATACGCAATGTCTACGTTAGGCCGCAAATTCACTGACCGCAGCAAAGTTCTACAGATACTACACTTAGACTCGAATCATCCACTTTTTTTGTGCGCATGATAAAGAAGATGCATTTGCTTACCCTTAGTAGATTTCTAGCTTGTGACTGAGCCATCACTTCAAGCCTATATCTTCCAAAAAAACCTGTGTAGCACTGAATGCTTATCTAGTTTTTCGTTTAATAGCAGCCATAAATTATATAATTCATGAAACAAAGTGTGTAGTGTCTTGTTCGTACGTTCAAGACATAAAAAACATCATAATAATGAATCATACAAAGCAAACAAGGAGTGCGGTTTCTCCGACCAGTGAACGAGGAGCAAGAGAGCGAGGAGCGGCCCATCTCGCCCATCCAGACACCGAAGCAACAGATGTCAGTAGTCTAGTCTAAAAGTACTTTTAGATTTACATTAAAAGTAGACTGTCCATCTTACTTTGACAACTCTCTGAGGATATAAAAACGTGCTGTAATGTTTTCCGTACTGTGACAACTTCCATTGTGTTGTATACAGAAGTATGAAAAATGTCCAACCCCATCCAAGCAGCACTGCTATCCTAATAAAAGTGCTTGGGTAAGAGTTCTAACATTACATTCCCACAGCACTGTAAGCAGCTCTGGAGAAGAACGTTTGCTAAATGTGAAATATGAGCAACAAATGTTTGCAACAACTGTCAGATCTGATTTAGCTATGCAAAAGTAAGTTTCACCATCAAACGAATCTGTTATCAGTATCGATATCCGTGACATCAAAGTGTTAATCATCAGTTATCATTATCAGCCCAGACATTCAATATTGGTGCACCCCTAGTACAGTGCTGTGAAAAAGTATTTGCCACCCACCCGATTTCTCCTATTTTTGCTAATTTGTCACACAGATATTCTAAGAAGACAACACAGGTAAACATAAAATGCAGATTTTAAACTGTCATTCCATTTATTGAAGATAAAATTTATTCAAAACCTATATCACCCATGTGTAAAAATAACTGCCCCTAAACTAAACTAATAAATGGTTGTGCCACCCTTGGCAGTAACAACTGCAAACGTTTGCGATAATGTCCGATGAGTCTTTAACATCACTATGGATGAATTCTGACTCACTCTTCTTTGCAGAATTGTTTTAATTTGGCTACACTGGATGGTTTTCAAGCATGAACTCCCTGTTTAAGGTCGTTGCCACAGCATCTCAATGGGATTCAAGTCAGGACTTTGACTCGGTCACTCTAAAACCTTACTTTTGCTTCTTTTGAGCCATTCAAAGAGACTTGCTTGTGTGTATTGGATCATTGTCCTGCTGCATAAACCCAACTGTGCTCGAGCTTTAGGTCACAAACTGATGGACAGACATTCTCCTTCAGGATTTTCTGTTAGAGAGCAGAATTCATGGTTGCATCAATTACGACAAGACATCCAGCCCAAGACCATCACACTACCACCACCATGTTTGACTGGTGGAATTATGTTCATATGGTGGTATGCAGTGTTAGCTATGCCAGATGTAATGTAACGTCTTCCAAAACGTTCCACCGTTGACTCATCATCTTATCCCGAAGTTTTGAGGGTCATCTAGATATTTTTTTAGCAATTTGAGATAGCCTTTGCCTTTTTCTTTGGTCAGCAGTGGTTTGTGCCTTGCAACTCTCCCATGGATGCCATTTTTGCCCAGTGTCTTTCTTATTGTGGAATCGTGTACATTGACCTCAACTGAGGCAAGTGAGGTCTGCAGGATTTAGATGTTTGTCTGGGTTTTTTGGTCACCTCCTAAATGAAACATCAAAGCGCTCTTGGTGAAATTTCACCACTGATCCAGTTTTTTTCATTTGTGAATAATGACTCTCACTGTGGTTCGCAGGAGTCCCAGAGCCTTAGCAGTGACTCTGTAACCCATTCCAGACTGGTAGAATTCAATGACTTTGTTTGCATCTGTATTTGTATCTCTTCAGAACGTGGCATCATGTGCTGCTTTTTGAGACCTTCTAGCTGCTTCACATGGCCAGACAGGTTCTATTTAAATGATGTTTAGATTCAACAGGCCTGGCAGTAATCATGCCTGGGTGATGCAAGTGAAATTGTCCCAACAGTCAACTGAATTTGGTTAATTGGTTGATTTAGAAGCTAAGGAGGAAATTACTTTTTCACATAGGGGCTGGTAGGGCTGAACAGCACTTTTCCTTCAATAAATGAAATCATCATTAAAAAAATAACATTTTATGTTTACTTGGGTTATCTTTGTCTAATATTAAAAACAGTTTGATGATTGGAAACATTCAAGTGTGACACATATGCAAAAATGGAAGAAATTGGGTAGAGGGGCAAATACTTTTCCACAGCACTGTAAGTACCAATGTGCTAGTACCCTCTCCCCAAAATATATCAAACCACACCAAACAGATTCCAGTACCAGCTCAACTGATCACTATTAGAAATAAGCGACAGTAGTGATAAAACGTTCCGTAACTCATGAAACATTGACAGCAGTCTGGCAACATTCGGTTACCTAAGAATGGACTCCATGATGGTAGATGATGATGGAGTTCCAGTTTCACTCTTTAGTCTCACAGCACAGTGTAAACACACTTCAGCAGGGGGTGAGTGTAGATACCCTGTTATCAAACAGCTCATGGCCACAAGGTCACAGTAAACTGCACTCTGCCTTTCTACGTTCCTAAGATATCCAGTAAACACAACAGACATTAATCGTACTCAGCAACAACTGAGCACCCTCCACACAGACAGGTAGGTGCCTATGATACGAGTGCAATGGTTGCCACATACCCACAAAGGCTGAACATGTGGCTGAACTCTGATAGCAACAATACTGAGTATGAGTGTGGCGATAAATTGAAGTGCATTATAAAATAAACTGTCAATTCAAATGGTTAAAATATTTGCTCATCATTATTATTGCTGTGCTTAGGACAGCAAAGTCAACTGAACACAGTCTGTTTTCGGATCACAACGTCGGTCTCCTTGCACAAAGAAAGTTTTTTTTTTCTCTCTACAGCTTACCACAAACTAAATAGGTATGCGAGCACAAGGTAGCCACAAATATCGGTGTATATATTGACAGAAAAGGCTGTTAGTCAGCCTGTGCCCAAACCTACCTTTAAAAAGAATGTTTGGCAATGACAGAAGTATGTAGTCCTTAATCCTTCATTCTGTAACCAATTTTTAGTTAAGGTGTCACACATGTAAACTAGCAAGGTTGCCTGTAACCAGAACTGCTCATTTCAGTCCTTTTGTTCATTGCTTGCATGTCTTGTTCAAACATCAGATGTACCACTCTGATGATACGATGAAGTTCACCTCTACTTCTTGGAGATTTTGCCTGCTTTCCTCTTGGGCTCATACGGCGTCCTCAGGATGCTGGGTGTCTCCTCCATCACTCTCACCAGCAGGTTGTCAATGTAGTCCTCCAGCTCGCGGATGTGGGCATCCTTCTTCTTCACCACCTCCTTCTGCTTGATCAGCTCCTGCACCACCTCTTCAAACGAAAGGCCGCTGTATGCTGCCATACTGGTCTGGCGCTGCTCAGCCTCCTAGACAATGTGAAGAAACCAAGAAGATGAAATGTCACAGCAGAAAAAAAGGGATTCAAGTCAGTTACAGTAACCCAATGAAGTCACCACTAAATAAACCAGTACAGAATTCAGTTAAACCAAATGTTCATACCTACTAAGAAAACACATCACTTTTTTAATGATAAAATGTAGTTATGCATTTCGCTGAAACATTCTACAATATTCCTGAGGACCTAATTTCATTTGTTAACTCAGACAAATTAAATGACTACTGCTCTTGTCTGAAGAATCCAAACAGCTTGTTCCTTTCCATTTCCGCGCCAGGCCGCAAGCACAACATGAAAAGATTAATGAATGGCTTTGAACTATGAGCTTTGATTCTACATCAAGGTCAGTTTAAATTGCAAATATATCAAAATTAGTAGCACTGTATGTGTTTCAACTCTTAACATTTACAACCTTTAACATTTCTATTATCTCGCTCTTTACTAATTAGCAGAACAGCATTACGGCACAGGCTATATGCCATAATTACATTTAAAGGAAGCTTTGCCAAGTTGTCAGGTTTGTGGCATTATGAAGAAAGATTTCACGTATCACACAAGCTAAAAACGATGACTTCTGTATTCCTGGTTATGATGAAACTTGAGCAAATAAGCTTTTTCAACATTATAACATCATAGATTGGTAACATTTTTAATGAGCTCTTAAGCATTTATAATAATAATAATAATAATAATAATAATAATGATGTCATGAAGCATGACTTACAGTACTGTGCTATTTAAGTCAAAATGGTCATTAAGCGCAAGTTATTCATTTTCTCAGCACCAGGAAAAAAGTTCCTTAGGAGACACGCTTTCAGTTTTTCTAAGAAATCTGCAGGGATATTTTTCCACACCTCCAAAGTTCAGTCTTAGAAGTTGGTTTTGCATTTTCTGCTTCTCACTATCCAATTAATCCCAAACACACTCAGTGATGCTGAGGTCTGGACTTTGGGGTGGTCAGTCCATTGTTATGAGAACACCAGCACCTTCTATGATTTGCCAATTTTTTCAATCTTTGTCCGTCTCTTTTTCTCAGTAAGAGCTTCTTTCAGCTACACATCCTTTCAGACCCATAGCATTGAGCTGTCTTCTCACAGTGGAACTGATGGACTGACACACCTATTTTTTTTTTTATCTAAAGCAGTGTAGAGAGTGGAGCTTGATTTTCTCCAATGTCTAAAAAAAATGAAAGCTTTAAGTACTAAAGTTTATCAGATGGTGACAGTTTTGATGGTCTACCACTTGTTAAAAGTCCCACTTTCTCTAACTTTTTTTCTGTAAACCTTTTGAACTCCAGTTTTGGGAAATCATCTTTTTTCCCTTGCTTTCCTTTGACCTTCCCCTTCCTCACCCAGGTGGATTATTTTATGTAATGCCCTCAGAAATACCTTTGCACAGTACTGTATATGCACATACCTTTATGTAAATAATTACAATGTTATGAATAAGTAGCGCATTGCAATACGCAAGACATATGTAGAGATGTCTAGAGAGCTTGGGGAGGGGGGGTGGTCTCACAAGCTGAGTAAGTCGGTAGCTGATGTGTGTTTGAGATGGATGAGCGTTCAGACTCCTAGCCAGCCTCCAGTCCTTACACTGACCCAGGACCTTGACTAGATGAGCTGACAAGAGCAGCAATTAAGATTAGCCTTCTCAGATAACAATAATAAAGATAAAGCTACTGACATTCCTTTTCTTTTCCCTGGGGAAACAACAAAGAACAGTTTGCCTTCATAAAACTGTCAAAGCTAAGATGTTTTGTCTTCATAAGGTTGGTTGGATGGGTTCCCTGAATTTTGCCTGCCTTCACTAATCTGTGAAGCTGTCATGATCTACGCAGACATCGCTTCGGATGACGGTCCTCCACTAGCCAAGAAAAACTTCTAGCCACGAAATGAAACTCATTGTCGAATAAAGAAGGTGTTTCACAGGGCTGGCGTAGAGCAAGAGGAGGAGGATTTAGGGGAACAGGACACTGGGTGAAGCAGAAAGGCACTGAGGCGAGAGCTGGCAGCGCCACTGAAGGGAGCCCAGGAAATGACCATGAACTAGCAAACCGCTGACGAACAGATTTGTGCAATCAGGGGAAGCGGCGAGATAAGACTTGCACTTGGCATTCTCCAGTTGTCTCATTACTGAAGCTAATGAGGGCCTCTGCGTTGAAAATCTAAAACTCGAGTCCTTTGAAACGTCTCAACCGGCTTCCTCCCCCTCACACTTTAATTAGGTCTTCACAGTGCCATTTCACAGACGTGTTGCTAACGCGGTCTTGACGCCGGGTGAGGAAAGCCATTTTCAGCACTGTGTTAACCATTTAAATATCATTTCAGTCTCCCTTCGTGCAAAGTAAACGCTATTCCATGCTGGACATAATGACAATAACCATTATTACAATTATGACAAAAGCCAGACATGGTGCTTACTTCACCCTTGTTTAACACCGGTCATAAGTTTGACCTGTCAGACCAGTGACAAATTGCACACTGTTCACAATAGGAATTCCAATTATTGAATGAAATGTACAAGCTTGTTCACTCGCTAAAAAAGGGGAACACGTTAATAACATCGCACCATTTCAAATTACACCTAGATCAAAGACGATGAGCAGCTATTTCGATCTGCTAATTAGATAAATGGTAGATGAAGCAGAGTGTCACCAGTGATATCATGGCAGAGACCAGCATCATCTACTGCGATGTCAAAAAGTACTGCAATAAATGATTAATTAAAAGTTTTGGCAAGTTTGAACTTTTCTTTTAAATCCAAGTATAAACACACAAAAAAAATCATCATTCAGCAGCTGTTTAGACTGTGGTTTGACGAGTTGCATTTACAGTGTGGTCCAAACGTCTGAGACTACATTGAAAATCTGTGTTTTCATTCAAGCCTTAAAATAAAAACAGAAACATTTAGAATTTATACAATCTCAAACAAAAGCTCAAACAATTATTTAACATTGCCAATACTGTCGACAATAAAAATGTCAACAAATATTTGTGTTGTCAATTTTTCATTTACATTTTTAAAGTCATGTCCAACAATCAGTAAGTTAACAACTTAACTTGAAAAGAGCAGCAATACACTTAGTGTTGTATCATTGATAAATATTTCATTGTAACGTTTACAGCAGATTATTTGATTATTAGTCAATTAATTCACATGAATGAGCAACTATGTAAACATTCGTTTTCTGCAGGCCTGCACTGAAGTATGTGTTCAAACGACTCTCAGATGGATCTGATCTACTCGTCAGAGATTCCGCACAAACCTGTGGGGTCTGTCAGCTCGAGTACACACAGTCATTAAAGCAAAGAGGTGGCAAGAGAAGAGCAGCAATACACTTAGTGTTCTATCTATGTAAGCAGACGTTCTTTTTCGTTCTATTTAAGCAAACGAAAAAGAATAATTATGGCTGAAAGTCAAAAAGGTCTGGGAGCATTTCCTTTAAATTAAGGATAGTCACATACACAAGTCTACACATAAGTGACTTAACTGTCCACGTTAACTGTCCATGTTTCCTTCTACCATCAAAAGAGAAAAAACGCTAAAGCAGCAGAACAAAGAGTAAACGGTAGCTTTCCCTCCAGACCAGTGTTCAGACAAACTAAACTATTCTCGCTCTTTCTGGAAACCTGTTCGCACAGAGCTTGTCTAGTGAACTAGCATGTTAAAATGTTAAACTGGTCAGATGACGCTGCACCCTGAAGAGATATAATGTTAACCCTCCTGTTATCCTCAAATTTGATAACATATTTTATCCTTGGGGTCAATTTGACTCCAGCAGTTTAAACGTCTGGCAAATAAAGTTCTGGTGGGAATTATGTTTTTCCCCTCTCCTGCGTCGTGTGGACCATCACTGGTTCTTGTACTCCTACTGGTATGGCTATGTTAGGTCAGGGCCCTGGAGCAGAGGTAAGTTTTTTGAAGACTATAAAACTGCATGTAAGAGTGACCTCAATATCAACCAAATCAACCAAAACTACAAAAACAAGTGTGTGTAAATGTTATGTCTTATGTTTTATACAGCTAAAACAGCCTGGGGTCAAAATGACCATCAAGGAACACTGATGCATACAAAATGTGTACAAGACACTGAAAATATACCATCATGTTAATTTTTGGTTTACCCAGTTGTCCCTGTTAAATTAGGAAACGGCATTAAATATGAGGCGAAAATAATGATTATTGCTTACTGTAGCTCAAAATTATGGCTTAAACAAAGTGAGTTTTGGGGGGTTTTTTCCCCCCCAATAGTGATCATTTACAAACTTGTGGAGTCTGTCAGCTCAAGTACACACAGTCATTAAAGCAAAGAGGTGGCAAGAATTTGTAAAACACATATATACTATATATATACATATATATATATATATAAGATTCTACTTTTCTTTCAAGCTGTTATGCTGACAAAAGAATTTGTGGCAAAAAACTAAAAATACGCAAAACAGAGGAATTTTCACTAGTGCACTCCTCACTTTGCTTGACTATGAGAAGTCTAGCTCTGTTGTGTAGGCACAGGGAACAGGCTGCACAAGACAGATCAGTGTTGCAGAGGTTAGGGTGTCCAACTCATCGTGTCCAAGAAAAGAAATGAGAACTTACAGATTCTCTTGTGTTCTTCTTGCCTTGTTTCTTCTCTGGGGAGGCCTTTTTCTTCTGGCTCAAGTCTTCATTACTGATGGGTTTCGTGTTATCACTGCAAAACAGCACAAAAGAAAACACTCTCTTTCAGCCTGACAATGTATAAATCAATGAATCTCACTTCCAAAAAGCAAAGTATTGATTAACTCATCAGTAAACATAGTTGTGTTTTGGAGACAGTGAACACCTCCATACTTATACTCAGTAACAAGTAAAGCACAGGCACATTAAAGCGTAGCTGCTGACCTATAAAATGAGCTTCGTTATCAAATTGACCTCAATAAACTCAAATCCTGCCTGAAGTGTCAAATATAGACAGCGTGGTCTTGGCTCACTAACAGGAAACGGAGGGCAGGTAGTCACTTTGTGACCTCCCACGCTCTCGCTGAGAGTTATGTGTCTATTTTCCATTTCCCAACAATCACTGTGGTCAATTACCATTTCAGGGACGCCGCATGCAGCTTGAACAGTTGAGCAAGACAACAGGGGAAAGAAAAAAAAACACTAGTGGCTTCCTGTGGACCTTTTTTCAAACAGTGAGCAACACAAACACTTACGAGTTGAGACTCATCTTTTAAAAGCTGTGGTTGTTGTATATTTTCTTTAATTTGGCTACAAAACTGTAATGAAGTAATATAAAATGCAATTGCGAATGTTAGACGTCCTTTACAGACCGGTTTGTGGCCACTTACATGGCTGCAACCAGCTTTGAGGACACAGCGGTCTGAACCTTCAGAAGCTTTGTTTTTTAAATGTATCTCCAATTATGAATTTCAGTATGGAATCAGTGTCATCCTGGTAACGTGTTAGCAGAGTGTAGCCTGTGTGGAAAAGCTTGCATTCCAAGAATATCTATCCAGTCAGCAGTGACATGACTGATGTTCCTCAAAGCAGCTATGGTTTGACCGTAGACCGTAGCCCACTGCTTTTAGCTCTACACGAACCGCTACTACTTTGTCTTGTGAAGATGTACACGTATGCGACACTGCAGGCTACAGCTCTGAAATAAATGTGACAGTTTACATGAGAATATAACACATAAAAGGCTAAAAAAATACATGCTTGTAAAGTACAACCCCCAAAACTTGTCTTTAGACTACTCTTAACACTGCTAGCTAAATCAGAAAGTAAATTTTTAATAAAAATAATATAAAAAAAATTGATAAGTGTCTTTAAAAAAAGATTAAGACAAAGAGAAAGAATAAGATGAAAGATAAATCTATAGTTGGCAAGGCATGAACACCACTGCTACCACAATATGACATATTTTACTGTTTAAATAAGGTAACCTGACTTAGCTTAACAATACAAAATGTTTACTTAACATTTCATTAATTATTAATTAATTAAAATAGGCTTCAACAACTAAACAAGGCTTCAAATATGCTTAAGCTGTATTTGAACTTAAATATAATATTTATTTATAAAATAAATAGTTAAATAATTAACTAAATAAATCAAATTCAGTAAATAAACTATTGAATCCTAGTCCTGGAGATCCACCACCCTGGAGAGTTCAGATCCAGCACACCTGGCTATAATATTCAGATGTCCCTGAAAGCCTTGATTACCTGGATCAGGTGTTAAATTATGCAGGGTGGTTGATCTCCAGGTCTAAGATTGGGCACCCCTGAACTAAACAGTCTAACTGGATTCAAAGCAGTTTATGGAAGATTACTATCGGTTTATAAAAGAATGGAGGAAAAAATGCCGAACGTACAGGTTAAAAAAAAGGGGAGTAATGTGGTGAAAAAAGATCAGAAATTAGCATTTGGTAAAGAAAATGTATTTACCAAATGAACTTTTGAACCTGGTTACTGCCTTGTTTGCTTAGCCATTTTGCCTGGGGCCATTTGAAACGTCCTGTTCTGCCTGATGTACGAGAGCTGAGACATGATTTTACTCGTATTTCCTGAAGCTGTTTTTTTTTTTAGCAGTGACATCTACCTGCAGCACTAAGCAAGTTCAACAATCTCATCCATCTGGGGTACCATAAATATGGTATTAATGTAGGATATCATGCCCCATGTTTAAAGGTTCAGTTATGTTTACATGTAAGAATATAAGTACTGTTTGCATGAAATAAATCAATAAATAACTTTTTTTTAAACCAGTAGTAAATTGGATAGACAGATAGATAGATAGATAGATAGATAGATAGATAGATAGTCTTAAAAATGTATTACTAATATTGTCACCTGTGCACTACATTCTTTCGACAAAGGCTTGCATTTCATGGGCTACAATATTAGCAATACATTTTTAAGACTGTCCGTCCATCCATCCAAGACATGGCATGATGCTACTTTTCTTTTTCTGATACTGCAACTTTCTATGCTAATCGGATATTCATTCTTTGAACAACTAAGCTTTAAAATGAGCCATTTTAAGTAAAGCACTTCACTTAAGACAGCCATCTAAAAGTACAATGCTCAGACGGCTCAAACACTACTACACCACAGGAAATACAGAGCCAACATCATTACCACATGATCTCAGCTTTTTTTTTCTATTTAGTTAAGCTCTTTAAAATAATCACACTTCACTTACATACAAATGTGCACAGAACAGACCATTTAAAATAAACGAATTGTAATTCTAGCATGATGCCTATCTATGTACTTGTTATTCTTAGTTCACTTTACATCAACCAATGCTACACTCAATTCTGTGATGTTTTCAGTTAGATTTGTGACAGAAATAAAGGATTCGTTCTTTGGTTTTCCTCTGATACTTAAATCAAGCACATTCTTCATGAATTACCACAATACCCTTACCGAGTATCAGACTGGTGCCACCTCTGATTTACTGCAGAACATCTAGTTCGTAAAAATCACTGGCTCTTGGAATTTTTGTCACTTTGTTAAAGTGAGGTTTTCCCCGAGGCCGTGGCCTCCTCAGTGACCTGTGATCTGAGGGTGTCCAGAGGATGAGTGGCCTGTCAGGCCAAAGCCAGATAAGTGCTTAATTGACTGCTCTATCACTCTATCAGATATCACTACTGAGGCTCGAAAAGGCCCTGTAAGTCCAGTCTGCTAGGATAAAATGACGCCTAATGACGTTGATAAAATCTTCCTAATGACACACCTTCTCCTCTGATTAAACAGGGGCTTTAGGGCCATCTCTATCGTCCAGCAGTAAGAGAAGTGGCATGGTTACGAATTTCAAGCAGATCTAGGGTATACTCTGATCTTACAGAAAGTGTTATGAATACAGGATGTGGTGGGCAAAAACACTTTTTTTAACAACTGTGGTTCCTAGGAACATTAACCCAACATACTGATAAAAAGAGAATGACACCAGAACCATAAGATGAGTTCTCAGGAACCGGATGCACAATGTGATTAAAATGTAGTATCTGGGGCTGCTGATATGGCAAAACACACTGTGATACTTGAATACATCAGAAGACATTTTGTTTTTTCCGAGGATCCTTACCAAACAGTGCACCAGGAAAAGAGTAGTGACGAAAAGAAAAGAAAACTTGTTAAGTGAAAGCTTTGGAGAACGACTGGTAAAAAAAAATAAAAATAGATATTGGCATAATGGGCTAACATCCAATCACTCAGGACATGGTGGTTTGCAATTGGCTCAGCAAAGTGTAGTGTGATCATAATATCAACAACAAATTGTCATATCACCTACCCTTCTGTGTAACATACGAGAAGCCTAAAAATTACCTGGGCATGTAGTGTGGAAGGAAGGGGTTGGTGTCGCTGGCCTGCTCAGAGGTGAACGGGTTCGGAGATCGGAGGTCCCCTGAACTGCCCGAGCGTGCTCCGTTGCTCGTCTTCCGTCCTTCTTTCTTTCCCGTCACTCGCTCGAGCAGGCTGACCTTCTCCTTCTTCTCCTTCCGGTCCGCCCGGTCCCAGAACACCGCCTGATCTCCTTCGAAGGGGTTGCGGTTGCGGGGGAGCGTAGCAAATTTCTGCGGCATGTTGTCGCCAATGTCTGTAAACGGGTCGGCCGCCGCCTCACCGTCCTGGTAACCGGGCACCTCGCTCTGAGAGCGCCTGTGAGGGGGAACTCCACCTGAGCAAAGAAAGAGACAGTCAGCAACACATAAAAAAAATTCAGAAGAGACGTGTTTGCTGTCCAAAAGTTACTTCTTTAGTTTCGTAGTGGAGCTACAATGCTAATGCAGCTCACACGTAATGGAAGCTGATACCCTACTAATAAGAATTAAGCAAACTGTATCCTTAAATCAGTGCACACCTGCCTCAAATAGTATTAAGTAATCTCAAAGGTTAAATGACATAGTTTATGCTGAGTAATTTCAGCAAAAAAGTAACCTTACAAGCAACCTTCGCCTACTTTTTGGCTAAATTAACTTCACAGTTCAAAAATAAAGAGGCAAACTTTGAAAACCAAACGTCTTGGCTGACTGAGTTCATCTGGGAAAAACTGTAAATATACATAAATTTAAATCATTCCTAAATGTCTATTCAAAATTTGCAATTCCCTAAATGAACTTTAGCCAGTAGCTAACCAATAGCTGACAGAAATTCTTCGTAAGATCCTGCCATACTGAATTCAAAACAGAAATGCAGAAAAAGGCTGTGCTCTACCCTCACCACTCTCCTCTATAGAGTTCATGGAGTCCAGTTTGGGCCTGAAGTGGGTTCCTATCAGGTCAGACATGGAGTGTGCCGCAGAGAGTTTCTGAGTTCCTGCTAGGAGAGAGCGTTTGGGTTTGGGCTCCACCCAGCCGGCTGGTGGCTGGAGATGCTGGTTCGGCAGGCCCTGGGGAAGCTGAGAGTCAGTCTCGCACTGTCCCGAACGGGGCAGGATGGCAGAGGAGGTGTCGGAGAAGGCACTGTCATGTTTGCGGCCCTTCATCTTGTCTTTGAGCTTGGAGAAAGGCGAGCGTGGCTTGTCCCGCATGGAGAGGTCGAACATGCTGGCGGTCATGTTGTTCCTCATGAACTGGATGCTCACCTGGATCTTCCCTCTCTCCTTCCTCTTCTTGCCAGGACGAGAATCCAGGGTGTACCAGCTAACAGGGAACAGGGACAAAAAGAAAGATAATTATGTGTATATTAGAAAAAAATAGGGCTACTTCTACTTTAAAACACTGTATTTCAAAATACAATGCAATGTTCAAATTTATCCCTAACTGAAGCTGACATTTGTTATGAGGCAAGGCGAGTTTATTTATAGAGCACATTTCATACACAAAAGCAAAGGGTGTTACATAAATAAAAGCAAACAGAACATCAAAAGGAAAAATAAAGACAAGTGCTCAGTGCCTCAGAGTGAAAACAATAAAAATAAAACAAGTAGATTAAGGAAATAAATAAATAAAAGGACATTCAAAGTACATAAAAGCAAAAAAAGGAAACTGATTTGAAATTTAATTGAAAAAAGAGGACATATGTTATAACAGTAATATAATAAAGATTAGGTTTATACTATATTATACTAATATAATACAATGTAATATAATATATACTGAAAATAACTATTATTTTATTTAACTGTTCCTGGCTTATAAAATCAGGCCGCACTACAGACAAAAATTAGGCACATATACCTTTACAAGGAGGAGTTCACACCGTTTCTGATAGAATGAGTGAACGGCCGAATGAACTAATAAATACTGCAATAAATGAATAAATAAAGGAACAAACTGACGTGCATCATTTCATTAATTATTTCCTGTATATTTGTTGAATATAGCATGATGATTGTGCACAGTTAGAAATCAAATGAAGGCCGTTAACATAATAGCTTCCTAAATGGTGTGCTGGTGGAGACAGAAGAGTGATTTAGCGATCTTAAGTGAGGAAATTGACAGTTGTACAGCTTGATAAAAACAAAATGGAAACAGTCTATCGCACTTTCATTTCCCCTGTTCAGTGAAGCCACTGGAAAGTGTCTCTTTCAAGACTGCTCCGTATGTATAATTCATTTAAAAAACACACGACAAGGGGGCAATGTGTTTGTCTGCTGAGAAACTCAATTTCACTTCACACAAATCCACAGGCTAGTCCATTTGAAAGCCTTTCCCCTGCCTGAGAACGCATATTATAGCAGGGATAAACATAATTCCCTGGTAACTGCGTTGGTTCGGGACACATAAAGAATGTGAAGTAATACACCCCTGTCTAGGCCATTCCCCAGCTTCTGTTTGCTTAACCTCTACTGCTTTCTCTTCTGGAAGTAATGTGATTGATGCCATAACTCTGTGAAAAGGAGGTGACATTTGCACAAATCTGGCCTTTGTTCGTTCGCGGCTTACACCAAGATTTGGAGATTATAAAAGGAAGAATATTTCTGGGTAGCAACATAAATTACGAGAAGGTATATTGCCGTAAAAGCTTTTTTTAAGGCGCTTGGACAGATTTTTTCTAATTCAGACTCTCAGTGAATCACATAAAACACAGTGATGGTGAGAAACAAAGCAGTTCCAAACCAAAGCTTTGTCAAACAGACATGTTAAGTGGAGTGAAAAGACATTTACTTCTTTGCTTTATGATATTAATTCGAGTTAAGATTGCTTTTCAGACACAATGACTTTACCAAACATGTAAAAGGCACATACAGAGGTTGACATTTTTTAGGTTGGTAAACTATCTGTCCTTCATTTAAATCAAACATGTGTGCATTTTTTATATGTTAACTGCAGAGCTATTTTCATTTGCTTGTGATCTATACATTTCATCAGCTGACTAAGGGAAACAAGTAAACTCTGAAAATTAAAACGGCAGAACTTTGGCAGAAGTAGAGCTCAAATAGTGTGAATACAATAGTAGTCAGTGAGACAGACAACTTTAGCAATGATTTTCAGAAGGATGCACCATCTGAGGTATTCTTTTAGGACATCAGCATTACAGGTGTTTTTTTAGAATCAGAATTAGTGTCACGTTTAGGCAGAGGTGGTTAGTGTAGCCTAAACCCACATTTGGTAAAACAATGAGATAAAAGTAATAGAAAAGCTATTAGACTAAATGTATACTAATACTAAAAGTATTAGTACATCTATCAGCATAAGATCTGAAGTTTGTTAAACTCTATTCTAAAATAATATGATCTAGTCTAGTCTATCAAGTCTAAAATAAAATAATATGCCTCAGAATTCAAAGGCGTGACTGCTCAGAAAGCAGTCCAGCTGCTGTCACTAACATGATAAGTCATTAGTAATTAAAATGTTAATTAAAAAGTAAAGTTAAGTAAAAAGCATTTCTTTACAAATATAAATGAGCAGAAACAAAATTAGCATTTTAAAATAGAGTACAATTCCATCAAAACTGTACTTGACATTGTACTGCACAAAGATTAATATGAAAGATTGTTTTTTATATCAAAATTGATATTTAAAAGGGTACCATTTTTAAATATTAAGAGCTGTAATTTTTAGTTATAGGATACATTATCAGCTTGTCTTAACAAGATTTAAGAGGGAAATTAAACCTAATACCACAGAGCTTCTAAAGCACCTGCAGATGAGTTAGAACAAACAAAAGCAACCAAGCATCCATGTGCTGTTTACATAACAACACAACTGCCTTGCTATCTAGCACATTATGTCCAGCTGTCAAGTCTCAAGACAGAAACGTGGATATGCCAGTCTTCTTGGCACAAAAAACAAAACCAAATTGTTCAGCCCTAGTTACTACCCACCTCTGCGTTTAGGTGAAAACTCAACTTTCAACTACTTAAATCAAACCTGATGACTGCAGGGCAACCTTAGTAATATTGGGAGCCCACTGCTTGATATAAGGGGTCACATACATCACATTTTTGCTGGTCTGCTAAGTGGACCGACCAAGAATAGCTGACATCAGTCCCCATTCTGAGGATTGATAGCATCAGTAATACTTGTTTGTTTGCTGCAGCTGCAACAAATTGGACTGATGTTCCAAAACAATGCAGCAATAAATGGCCTGCTGACATAATGAGGCACCACTTTTCTCCCATTAATCACTTAATTAGAGGCCGATAGTTATATCTGCCTGCTTATGACAGAGCATTTTCATAAGCCACACAGCACTGCCCAATAGGGAGCAAGTATCTACCGGAACATATGGACAGAAAGTTGTTCAAGGTTGTGGTTTCCTCACAGGCTACATTCGTAGTCTGGCTAACAGCATTAGATTTTTAGACTTTTTTGGGCATTTTTTGCAGGATCAGTGCAGACTGCAAGCAAAAACTTAATATACACTAAGGTGGGCAATATGGCAAAAATATTAGGGATGCACAATGATATCAGAATCATATCAGTATGGACAGATAACTGCTTAAAATAAAACCGGTGTAGGAGAGATGTTTAGATTTGACCAATATTTCAAACTGGTACTTGATGGCGTATTTATGGTACTCCAGAAGAGCAGAATGTTTAGGTGACGCTGGGTTACTGTGCTAAATGTCAGAATTTTATTTTCATTTTTAACCCTACTGAAATGTTATATTTTGCTGAAATGCTAATGGAGGTAGATGTTGTCCTACATTTATAAATGTTAGCCAATTGTCAGCCCTTATCAGTGCATCCCTAAGAATATACTACATATACAAAACACACATTACAACATTTTGTTTCATTCATGAGGTTGTGAACAGACACAAGGCACCAATAGTGCCACATTAAAAACGACATCTTTTTAATGCAATGTTTCCCATAACATGCTACACTATATCCAATTAAGCAAGGCTGTCTTGAACTTGAAATTACGCTCAGAAAAGCTGTTTGTGGCATAATTTTTCACAATAATGATTACATACCGTCATTTTACCCACCCCTAATATATACACACACCAGTTCTCCAGCAATGGAGTTTGACATCCCGCTTTATATTCATGCCAGCACCATTGTAAACACTCATTCACTCTCCGCCAGGGCCACCGCAGCCTGCCACTGTGTGAAGTGTGCCGTTCCCATCATGCCACAGTCAGTGGATGGTTCAAGCCCATTCACACACAGGGCTGCCATGTGTAGCCGGGCGCGCAAGGGTTTTTACCTGGTTTCGGGCCCAGAAGGGCAGCTCTGAAGTGAGCAGGATGAGAAGAGGCCCGACCTCTTGCTCTTACCATGGGCGTCAAGGCCAAGATAAACCTCCCTGGGCCCGGATTCACAACACGCTCCCACTCAGCGCGGACCGCTGGGAACCTCCGCACAATCAACAAACACAGGTGCGTGATAATTAGGGCCTGTCGAGCCCGATGTCAAAACGGACTCATACTATGTGTCAGAGAGAACAGGGCCAGCGTGGGACTCTAAGTCTCAAAGGCCAAGGAGGGGCTACAAGGAGATTTGTGCTCACATCAAGCCAGTATTCGCTTGACTTACGGTACGACAAAAGCCCCCCTAGGTGTGCTTTCCACGGACTGCTTGAGTAAATAAAATAAACGCCTGGCAGTGATTATGACATATCGTGCCACTGTCTCTCTGGCTAAGGGGAAAGGCTCTAATGTGCTGGAGAGGTGATGATGTAGCCTATATGATAATTACCAGCAGATGGGACTCTAAGCTCCACTCTGCAATAGCTTGGAGGTAATTCAATTGCAAACTTCTGCATGACTGACAAACGGCCAGATTATGCCACACGGGAGATTACAGTATTCCATCAGCCAAGGCTTTCCTTCTCTAATGCACTATAATACACTGTATCGAATTCAGATTGTAGAGAATAAAGCGTGTTAAAAGACTCTTTGGATGATAGAGCCTATCTGCTTGAATCTGCTCCCTTTTTAAACAATTAGTTTCATGACAAAACTTTACAGTGTCTTTCCGAAAAACTGCAGAGACCCATAACAAAGAAAACATTCTTTAAATATTAGAGATTAAAGTAGTATGTAAACACTGTTAAAGTCA
Source organism: Colossoma macropomum (assembly GCF_904425465.1). NCBI lineage: Eukaryota > Metazoa > Chordata > Actinopteri > Characiformes > Serrasalmidae > Colossoma > Colossoma macropomum. Next base: position 42,820,626 of record NW_023494791.1, read on the forward strand.
AAACTTAATGTTCACTCTTAAACTAAACTGCAGAAACAGCCCGTTTTGCATTTATTGTTTTGTCATATTATGAAAAACAACACATTTATATATACATCCAGCCATTCAGTCTACAGCAGTTTAGTCCCGCCTACTCATGAATGTGTAAGTCAGGGGTCGGCAATGTGCGGCTCTTTTACTGCCCTGCTGCGGCTCCACAGCAGAATTAGATTTTTAGGCAATAAAATGCAGTAAATAAAGCTCTGCTGGTCGTTCTAACACTGTTTTAACAATAAATGGTCCTAAATGCTGGAGTTAATGTTAATGCTAATTCACCCTTTAACCCTGAAGATCACGCAGACTGCTGGTCACCATAGCAACGCAGACAACATTCTTGCCTAGCTAGTAGCGAACGAAAAGGCAAAGAGAAACATTTAAGATGGACATTGAAAATCTGGGGACAAATTGACTTATTTGCATTTATAATCACTCCAGCTGGTTTCCTGATACATTTAATCTGCAACCAGAAACTGTCAAACACTAAAAAGTCGTGAGGCTGAAGTCGTTTCTCGTTCGTCAGTTTTTGTTCGAATTGTCCTGTTCCACCTTAAATTATGCAACAGTTGCATTCTGGCACCTCAGGCACCATTTAAGGTGGAACGTGAAAATTCAAACAAGAAGCTGGAGAATGAGAAGCTGACTTCAACCTTGTAAAAAGTCGAGACATTTTATAAGAAACTATTCCACTTTTGCAAAATAGTTTCCTGCCGGAGATGCGAGAAAAGCAGCTACAGCTGAGCTAAAGCTTAAAGCAGAGCAAAGTAAGCCTGCGTTTTCGTTTATATTATTTTTTTAGCCTATACTTCAGCACACACTGAGACACATTTACAGCCAAGATGGTAAAATGTTACTTCAATAAAATACATAAAGTGTTGTGGCTCCCAAGGTGGTTTGATTTTTGTTGAAAGGACAAAATAGCTCTTCTTAACATTTGGGTTTCCGACCCCTGGTATAAGGAGTGTTTCAGCCAGGAGTGAACAGAGGTCAAATAGAGAGGAAGGAAAATAGTCATGTAAAATGAATGAATGTTTGGTACATAAACCCACAAAAAAGACAACAGTGGACCTCAGAATATAATAAAATACAAAAACTACAGAATATGACCCCTTTAACAGGCTCAGAGACAACACAGTATTATACAATTAAGAAGGGTGAGACTGAATTCCCTCACAATTATTTAACTATGCAAGAACATAAATAGAAACAATCAAGATTTCAACAATGGGAGAGATTTACAAAGTCTACACATTACACGCTATCAGTGACATGTCCAGTGACTGTAATACATGACCAGCAATGACGGATAACATTCCTCCTACAACAAACAGTTCCAAAGCTCAAAGTGAACAGGTCACTATGCACGGCTAGACGAAAATCTAAAGCTGAGGGGCTAACAATGCATGTACCATAATGTACAAGCAGAAACAGTTGCACTACCTCAAATCATTCTAACAGGAAAAAGGCAAAATGTGCAGCTGTTTGAATGCTTGACTGAACGCGTTTCTAAAAGCTGCTGCGGGCTGGGCCTGGTAAAACAGGGCCCACTGGGTGAAATACACCTGTTAGTCACTGAGGCCAGACAAACCAGAAAGGAAATCTGATTGTAAGTAATTGTCCTCACCAGACTCGTTCATCTGCTTACAGGCTCTGCTAGAGAAAAGGCCTGCTCTGAAGTCACACGCTATCTTTTCATCTCATTGTTTCTTCCACACAGCACTGACTGACAAGGGCATAGATGAAACATTTCTGGCCATGCCTTTTTCCATTGTTTGTATTTTCTATTACACTTATTTTGGGTGGTCGAACATGTATATCTTAATTATACACTACACAAGGCTGAGGGGTACAAGACTATGACTGTTTCAGAGTATTAGGCAGGGAAATTTCAATTTGGATTATGTGGATTCAAAACAGAATGGACTCTACTACAGTATCTGATGCATGTGTGTGAAACGGACTAAACAGGGGTATTCTGCATTTTTACTAATGAACTTGAGAAATTACATACTGCACTCAACCCCTTAATCTTCAGGGTTTTAATTCAATTATTAATCATAAGGCTTAATATCCAGTGACTACTATGATTTATTCAGCCACCACTATAGAAGTACTACACAAATGTACATATTATTAGTGTACTATTACAATACTTAGTACCTGTATCAGCCTAATACCAAATAAAGATCAGGTTGATACTTAAAATTTCAGTATCAGTACAGGAAAAGAAATAGTGGTACAATCTCGATCTCTATATGAGAGTGAGGAATAGAAGTTTGGAACCCCTAAAAGTTTAAGAAGTTGAAAGAATGATAGCACTTTACTGTAGGGCACCATTCAGGAGACCTACATCAGCTTTTCGTGACAGCTTACATATGAGAATTTCCCTGTTGTGGGACTAATAAAGGATTATCTTATCTGATCTTATCTTATACCTATCTAAACACTAACGAAGGCTTATTCTACAAAGCACCCATCGTCATATTCCTTTCTAGGGTCAAATAAAAAAGGAAAATAATCATAATAATACACAAGCAGCTTTATGACAACTGATGCAAGCCGTATAAAAGCGGTTTATATCAGCTGTCGAAAAAGGCTTCTGTAGGTGTGATGCAGTGCTATGAATGCTGCCCTTCAGTAAAGCCTTATTAATAGATTTATAATAATCATACTGTAAACTCTAAACTAAACTCAAATAGAGCTCACTTCAACAAGGTGAATGTTAAATTTCAACAAATTTCAGGAAAACTATCTTAACGTCGCTGTGGAGATTGATTTAGCCAAAATTAACGGACCTACATTTAGGCCAATGCCGATAGCTTAGTATTATTATGAACTTCTGATACTGGCTTTCAAGAACGACTTAGTGGTTGCTAGCTGAGACAAAGAAAACTTCCCTATTGCGTTAGTGGTCTGCTGTTGACAAATCGAGCATGCCGCTATTGACACAGGATGCCGCAGAGAATATTTGCAAGAATGAGGTGGACAGCCTACGCGCTGCACGTTACTGTGACCCACTATGACTACAGAGGGGAAAACACAGTGATTCAGAACAGGCATATGACCGAAACATGGGTGGGGTCTAGTGCCTGGAATTAAATGGTAGACTGAGCAAGTGCATGAACACCTAACACTTATACATATATAATAAATATATACACACACATATACATATATATATATATATATATACATATATAATATATATATATATATATATATATATGCAGCGTGTGAATTCCTGTGGTTTGAAAGGAAGTGAATATCTGAGATTGGTCATCACTACTTGCTCAGAGGATACGCAAGTGAAATTACTTTGCTTTTATTTGCTCAATACAACTGTTCAAAGAAACGCCTCATTTTGACACAGTAATCAATTAGGATGGAAGAGTTAGGATTTAGATTAATACACAGTTAATTGTACAGTCTTACAAAATTAGGCTAGTCATGTCAAGATCACCCCTGGCACAGAGTAACTCAATCCAGCACTGACCTAAGCATTGGTCTGTGCGGTAAAGGGATTAGCCTGCTGGATTTAATAAGATTATTGGGCTGGCTACTACGGCACCGCACTGACTTCTGTTGATATGGTCCACGGTCCTCTACTACTCGACCATCAGGATAAAGCAAAGTGAAAGCAATTCTTTTCAGATGTTTCAGTTACATTCCTTCATACCTGTCATAACCTTCCAACAGAAGGCAAAAGAGACTGGAACAAGGGTCACTTACTTGATCTTTCTTCGTTCCTTGTTGTCAAATATCTCGTTGAGGTTGATGCTCTTCTGTCCTAGAAACTTATCCATCCCAACCAGAGACCTGTGCATGACTATGAGGCACAGTTCGTAAATCTCCGGGTTGCCCTCCACAAGGAGGCCCGGCAACTCGAACGAAGCCTCCTCTCTCCATACTGGACTCAAGGTCTTCTCCGCCACCGACGTTGAATATTTCTCTTTCCCAAGCTGGATGATCGTGTAGGCGTCGTTGGTGCCATTCTTGCCCTTCGGCTGGAGGTCTGCCGCTTGGAGGACCGTCACTTGGACGTGAGTCGGGAACCACTTCTGTGACTGCTCGGCTAGTGACATTGTATTGCGTTTTATGGATGGGGCCTACTATATCTGACAAAACAGCTCAAATCACTGCTTCATTCTTTGATTAGGTGTATAAGGGCTGCATGACTCAACACTACAAGAGTGCCCTTAGTGGAAAAGACCAATATTAGGTAGAAATGTAAAGGCTGGGATTAAATGTATGCAGTTTAATCTACATTGTCCCTCCTTTGCACTTCATTCAAAAGGAATACAACTATGGGAGACAAGTTAGCATCCAGGGCATCTTGTATGTCCACAGTGCATCTTCCACAAAAGTAGCCTGACAAAGGAGATAAAAAAAAATACAACTTAAGGCTCGGACACTGGCACTGGACAAAAGTGAATGGTTTGTTTATTCCACCAGCTGTAGAAACTAACCCAAGCATCTCAGTGAGCCAAACATGAAAGAATTTACTGAATGTGTTGCTATTAAGCAAAAAGAATGGCAGTTGGCAAGAAGAAGCTGAAGTCAGCTTCCTATTCGCCAGCTTATTGTTGAATTTATTCGTTCCACCTTAAATAGTGCAGCAGCTGCATTCAGGCACCTGAGACGCCAGAACGTAACTGCTGCACCATTTAAGGTGGAACGGAAAATTATTCGAACAAGAAGCTGATTTCAGCTTCGTGCTGGCAAGCAAGGTAAGCTATACTCACGACACATGTATAAAACTATCCTCAGGTATTTATATGTTGCGTTATTTTACTTCACAGCGTTATTTTTTAGCAAACAGAAAGGATTATACTGTCAAAACGTGAAGACGTTGCTACCTTTTTTACCTCAGAGTCATACTTTCCGTTCAAATGCAGCGAAGGAACTGGCTGTGGAATAATGTCTTTCCTTGGCAGCCTTTAGTCGGTCGTCTACTGCTCGGTTTAAACGCCGTTTTTTGATTAATTTATGTTTAAGAAACAAAAACAGCTGAGGTTTCCCCCAAAAATGTGCCCGTTAAAATTCTGCCCTTCTCCCTGCTTCCTCGTGCCTCATTTCCGCCGACGCGCTCCCTGGGGGCGGGGCCTGAGCGCCTCGCCCGTTGCTGTGGCAACGAGTAAGTTCATGTTTACAACTGCTCTAGACTCTTTAAAAAGACGGTTCTGCAAGGGTTCTTTAGTGAAGGCAGTGGTTCTGTTTAGAACCATTGGCTCTATGTAGAAACATCCCATGTTTAAACGGGTGTTTGCATGGCGAAATGGTTCTTCGGATGGTACAAAGTTCTATATATCACAAAAAAGGGGTTCTGCTGTTGTTACAGTCTTGACATCATAAGAGTAGAAGAACCCTTTTTGGTGCTATATAGAGCCATTTTCAAAAAGGTTCTATATACAACCATATAAAACACATTCTGAGTATTGTGGGCCAACAATGTAGTTGGGTCAGATTGGGACCAGATTTGTGCCATATCCTATAGTTCTACTCAAATGTCCACGTTTTCTGGCTTGATTATATTCACTGTGAGCTCTACTGCACGCTTCTGCAAAACTTCAGCCATTTTAATTTTCAGAGTTCACTTGCTTCTTTAACATCTGTCAGCTGACGAAATGTATAGATTACAAGCAAATGAAAATAGCTCTGCAGTTAACATATTAAAAAAGCACATGTTTGACTTCAAGAAAGGACAGATAGTTTACCAACCTCAAAAATGTCAACCTCTGTATGGGCCTTTCACACGTTTGGTAAAGTCATTGTGTCTGGCTATTGACACAGGGTGGCTCTATATATCACAAAAAAAGGTTCTGCTGTTGCTACAATCTTGACATCATAAGAGTAGAAGAACCCTTTTTGGCGCTATATAGAGCCATTTTCCAAAAGGTTCTATATACAACCATATAAAACACATTCTCCATCAATCTGAATCATTTAAGCTTGAAATGGTTCTACATCCCAGATAGCAGACAGTTTTGGGCCGATTCTGGCTTTCCTATGTGAGTGTTGGCTGACTACTGGGTAAATGTTAGGCATGTGGGCCAGAACAGAGCCAGATCCTGTACAGCTTCATACCGTTTTGCCTCGTGTCTACATTATTCTGGACTATTCTGGTGTCAATATTGTGGACCAACGATGTAGTTGGGTCAGATTGGGACCAGATTTGGGCCATATCCTTTAGTTCTACTCACACATCCATGTTTTTTCGCTTGAGACATGAAAGCTGAATGTAACGTGAGACTGCAAGGTAGTTGTGGTTGTGTTGTCATATAAACAGCACATGGATGCTTGGTTGGTTCTGTTTGTTCTGACTCAACTAAGGGTGCTATAGAAGCTCTGTGGTATTAGGCTTAATTTCCCTCTTAAAAGCTGTTAAGACAAATTGTTGATCATGTACACTAAAAATTGCAGGTCTTGCAGTACTTATAAATATCAATTTTGACATAAAATACAATGAATCTTTCAGACCTAGTATTATCTAGTTCCATTTTCTCAGTTGCATGTACAGTTTTGATGGAATTGTACTTTCTTGGATATTTTAAAATAGTTTTATTTCTGCTCATTTATATTAGTATAGAAGTACTTTTCACTGTTATATTGTAATAATTAACATTTTAATTACTAATGACTTTTATTTTGTTATTGACAGCAGCTGCACTGCTTTCTGAGCAGTCACACCTCTGAATTCCGAGGCATATCATTATGTTTTAGACTTTAGGAAAACAGAAGAATAGAGTTTAACAAACCTCAGGTCCTCTGCTGATAGACATGCTAATACTTAAGTAGTTTTTTTGACACGCTGCTTTTGTAGTTCTTTTACTTTTATCTCATTATTTTACCAAAGTAGCCATTCTTTTTGCTTATATGGGTTTAGGCTACACTAACCACCTCTGCCTCAGAGTGATTCTAATTCTGATTCTGAAAACACCTGTAATGCTGGTGTCTTAAAAGACCTCGGGTGGTGCATCCTTCTGAAAATCATTGCTAAAGTTGTCTGTCTCACAGACTACTATTATATTTACTGTATTTGAGCTCTACTGCATGCTTCTGCAGAACTTCAGCCATTTTAATAGCTCTGCAGTTAACATATTAAAAATGCATACGTTTGACTTCAAGGAAGGACAGGAAGGACCAACCTCAAAAATGTCAACCTCTGTATGGGCCTTTCACACGTTTGGTAAAGTCATTATGTCTGGCTATTGACACAGGGTGGTCTGTATATCACAAAAAAGGGTTCTGCTGTTGTTACAGTCTTGACATCATAAGAGTAAAAGAACCCTTTTTGGTGCTATATAGTACCATTTTCAAAAAGGTTCTATATACAACCATATAAAACCATCAATCTGAAGCTTAAAATGGTTCTACATCCCAGATAGCAGACAGTTTTGGGCCGATTCTGGCTTTCCTATGTGAGTGTTGGCTGACTACCGGGTAGATGTTAGGCATGTGGGCCAGAACAGAGCCAGATCCTGGACAGCTTCATACCATTTTGCCTTGTGTCTACATTTGTGGGACTATTCTGGTGTCAATGTTGTGGACCAACAATGTAGTTGGGTCAGATTGGGACCAGATTTGGGCCATATCCTATAGTTCTACGCACATTACAGTGTGTGGGCCAGATCTGGGCTGAGGACCCATCCATATACTGGTCCAGAACAAACCAAGGATGTGGCCCACAAGTGAGCCAGACAAATTTTGCTAGCTGGGATAGAACTCATGGTTCTAAATAAGGCATTCCCTTTACTATAGAACCCTTGAGGAACCATCTTTTTTTAAAGAGTGATAGGCACTGAGCGTGTGACTGCCACATTCTGACAAGAAATTAAGACAAAATAGGCTAGAAACCAGGCACGAGGCTTGATAAATTAATGTTGAAAGGTCTTACCTGCTCCGTGAACGAATTATCTCCGGGCTGTGCACCAAAGCTGAGCTTAAGTGTTTCTGTATGCGTGCTCAGACTTCATTTACTTTTCACTGTTCATCAACGCATGCGGTGTATATGCTTTTCTCCTGTATGCATGCCATTTTCACCTATATGCTGTTTGTATATATGCTTTTCTGTTGTATGTTTTCCTGCTGTATGCTTGCCGTCAGTGTTTTAAGCTTATGCTGTATGCATGCTGTTCACTTGCTTTAATATACTATATGCATGGTCTTGATTTGCTTTTTCTGTATGGATGCTGTTCGTTTGATTTTCACCTGTATGCTATATACACTCAGTTCATTTGCTTTTCTGTTGTATGCATGTTCATTTGCAAACATGTGCATGCAGTTCAGTCCAGTTTATTTTGTTTTTCATTTATGATATATGCATGAAAATAATTTGCTTTTTGCTTACGCTCTATACAAGCTCTTCATCTGATTTTCATCTATGCTGCAAATTTGTCTTTCTGTTATGCTATACACACTTAAAAAAGATGGTTCTTCAAAGGTTCTTTAGTAAAGAAAATAGTTCTGTGTAGAACCATGAACACTCAAAGAACCCTTGGCATGATTACATGATTCTTTGCATCATGAAAGTGTTCTTCAGATTGACAGAGAATGTGCTGTAGATGGTTCTCTATAGAACTCCATCAGTCTGATAAACTCTCTCACAATGCAAAGAACTATTTAATTATACCAAGTGTTCTTTGCATGTTCAAGATTCTATATAGAACCATGTTCTTCACTAAAGAACCCTTGAAGAACTGTCTTTTTTAAGAGTGTATACATGCTGTGATTTTCACCTACAATGCATGGATCTTATTCAGTTGCTTTTGGCTTAAGTTGACTGCACACAGTTAATTCGCTTATTTACTTACTGTCGCTTATTTACATACTTTCAAGTGTGTGATTAAGCTTACATTCCAATTAGTAATTAATGCATTCCAATTAGTAAATTGAGCTACTTTAAGTGCATTTATTGCTCACACTTGCGTTAAAATATACACACAGTCATGCAATATGCTTAGAAAAGCACAGGAAATAAAATAGTGTTGATTGGAGCAGCTGGACATGAACATAAGGTCATCATGCTTAATGCCAAGCATCACCTAGGGGGGTACAAAGCTGCCCATCATTGAGCTCCACAGTGGAACTGCGTTCTCTGTAGATGCAGCTCCATCCAATACCTTTGGGATGAGTCAGAGTGATCCAGAACTGATCATCCAACATCAGTACTTGACATCATTAATGCTCTTGTGGCTGAATGCAATCAAATCTTCACTGCAATGTTCTAACATCTAGTGTAAAGCCTTCCCAGAAGAGTAGTGGCTGTTACTACAACAAACGGGGCAAAAAACAAAACTATTCCTGCATCTGTTGTAAGCTTGTTTGCTCACATTTTATAGCAGTACCGCAGTCTTTAAAGTGAGATTTTACAGCTTAAAGACTGGGACAACCCTCTTCTGATGATGTATCTCATAGTTAGGAGGATTTTTAGAAAAAAAAAATTCAGCTGCTTTGAGGTGGAAACCTGAGAATGGTTTGTCTGAAATAATTAACTAGCTGGCAAAAGTAGAAAGAAGGCAGGTAGCTAACGTTACTGCTAGGAAGCCAAATATCATATTGCGGCTGTATAACTGTAGTAACTGTACTCAAATCATCATCACAGCTGAAAGAATGGATTACTCAAACAACAGAAATGACTTCTCAGATGAGGAAGACAACAAGCTAAAAGCTAGAGTTAGCAAGGTAGCTAGCTATCTAGATACCTTACCTCAGTTCGGCTTCTTTTCTCTGGCTGAAGGAGGAAAAAACTTGTCTCTGGCTTCCATTTTGTGCTGAATAAAGATAGAAAAACTGTTTTCTTTACAATTTTGTTTGACAACTGAGGTGAGGCTTACAGTAATGCTAGCTTGGTTGTATTTATTAGCTTGTAGGTTGGTGGCTAGGCTAGCAGTCAGACTGGTTAACACCACAGGGATTCTCAGTGATTACATGATGTGTTTGCGCAATACATGCTAGCCATTGTCGTGAGAGAACACTGACAAGAGAAATTATGAAAACGACACAAATGTTTGAATTCTGCCAAACCCCAAGAGGCAGAGGGATATAATGTTGTGCTATAGAACACAGCATAACACAATAAACAACATATCGGCCTCCGAAGTTGTACATCATTCTGTAGTCAGTTGCTTGTATTAGCAACTCTATTAGCGCCATGTGGAAAACAAAAATGTTCTAAACTTGATCTACACCGACCAGGCTTAACATTATGACCACCTCCTTGTTTCTAAGCTCGTTGTCCATTTTACCAGCTCCACTTACTATATAGGTGCACTTTGTAGTTCTACAGTTACAGACTGTAGTCCATCTGTTTCTCGGCATACTTTGTTAGCCCCCTTTTACCCTGTTCTTCAGTGGTCAGGACCCCCATGGACCCTCACAGAGCAGGTACTATTTGGGTGGTGGATCATTCTCAGCACTGCAGTAACACTGACATGGTGGTGGTGTGTTAGTGTGTGTTGTGCTGGTCTGAGTGGATCAGACACAGCAGTGCTGCTGGAGTTTTCAAACACTGTGTCCACTCACTGTCCACTCTATTAGACACTCCTACCTTGTCAGTCCACCTTATAGATGTAAAGTCAGAGACGATAGCTCATCTGCTGCTGCACAGTTTGTGTTGGTCATCCTCTAGTCCTTCATCAGTGGTCACAGGACGCTGCCCACAGGACGCTGTTGGCTGGATATTTTCGGTTGGTGGACTATTCTCAGTCCAGCAGTGACACTGAGGTGTTTGAAAACTCCAGCAGCACGGTTGTGTCTGATCCACTCAGACCAGCGCAACACACACTAACACACCACCACCACGTCTGTGTTACTGCAGTGCTGAGAATGATCCACCAGCAGTGCACCTGTATAGTAAGTGGAGCTGATAAAATGGACAATGAGCGTAGAAACAAGGAGGTGGTCATAATGTTATGCCTAATTGGTGTATTTTGATGCATTTTACCTTTGAATGTCAATTCAGTGTGCAGCATTATTAGCCTGCATGTATCAATTGCTGCATTTCAGCTCTTTAACAAGCTTGTAATGTAGAGGATCTGGCAGAGTTCAGAAGAAAAATGCATATACAACAAAATGCACCAGCTTTGGAACTTTTTTAACCATAGGGCGAGAAAGCAGTGATTTTCAAAAATGCCATTCATTGCACTCACAGAGAAAACTGGCTCAGAGGTCTATTAAATCCTAGTTTTAGGCTGGAACAGCCCCGATGTCATTATTCTCTCAGTAGGTCTACCCTGTGCAAACCTTCTAGTGCTGCAGAGGCAGGTCAGCGGCTGCTTTTGACAGTGGTAGGTAAATCAGACAGTCATGCTGAGTGATATGTTTCTTTAGTGAGACCACTGAAATGTAGATAAGTGGTTCATTTGAATAACACACCACCTACTTGACAAGTACATGCTAAAGCAAACACACTCTATCCTTTCTTTCATTGGGTTTTTTTTCCTATCAAACCTGCCATGAGTGCAGATTGTGTGTACATACCGGAGTCAGAGGCATGAGCTTGGCCCATCCGTCACACATAGATTATAACTCTTATCTGGAGTGTATCTCCAAAAGAAAATGGGTTCGGCTTAGTGAAATATTAGGTCATATAAAATGTGTTTCAGACAGTTTAAAATGAGGAGGAGCCTTTCTCTGCGCCATTTTGAGTCAAGCCCCATCTCAAACGCCAGAACACAGCTGGGGAACCTCTCTGGACACTAAAGATGGTGCTCTTATGAGATCATGTGGATGAGGATAATGTACTAAACTGAAAAAAGCAGGAGTTGCATATCTTACTGTAGCGCGGGGTTGTTATATAGACAATAATTCTCTCTCTCTCTTTAGTCCACAATTTATTTCTCAATTTCGTGCAGTCTCGTTTTGAGGAATCTCGCCGAGTGAAATAGTGTCATTGCTCCAAGAGGACAGCGCCAGGGGTCATGGCCCCCATCCTTAATTTGACAATTTGTCAAACACTTTCATGTATTACCTTCTAAGACCATAATATGCCTCTTTGCCTCTGGAGTGGGATAAAAAAACATAAAAGGCTCTACATTCCAACCTCACCTGCTTCCTTTTATTGTTCCCTTCTGATAGAGTATATAAAGGGGGAGAAAAAAAAATCAAGTCATAAATTAGCCCCCGAGTAACGTATGGCCTCGGTCCACTTTCCAGAGGAATGATGTTTGAGCCCATAAACTGTCCAATATACAACAGGAACCTGTATTGCATAGCAGCGGGGTCCACATGTTGGACCGCGTTGAGCTACATCCTTATGGGCCGCCGTCGTCCGCGAGACCACGGTCAGCCAGCTGGTTCTGCTTTGGGCCTCTTTCTTCAACACTATATAGGTTGTATTACATTTATTAAACACTTTTACGCATCTCTGGCCGCAAGATTGCCCATCTGTTAGCGGAGGACGGCATACGTGATCTGTGAGTGAAAGAGAGAGAGAGAAAGAGAGAGAGGGGGACACACAGGCCCCTCGTAATGCGGCCACAGGACCGCGAGATTGATTTAAGAGGCGGCACTTTTAGCCGAGAGGACGTTTAGATCACAGTTGAAAATGTAATATGAAAAAGGAAGGAGAGAGGCACACAAATCAGGCAGCGGTGAGGCTCTAAGGAATGCTAGCCTGTGCGAGCCTTGCTGATATATTGCTCGCTGCAGATGTGCGAGTGGCCATTACTAGCAGAAGTGGTGCGAAGCCGCAGGGGGCTGCTGGAAGGCCTATTGTTTGGGACCCAAATTTGACCATTTGAATATCACAGAAAGATGGCAACTTTAGCCCTGCCAGAGCGGCTAATGTGCAGCCTGGAAGCCAGAAGAGGCCTCGGACTGAGAGTTCTAAAGCCTATGTGTAGCAGTGGACTAACAAAATTGAGATGTTTGTAACAGTAAAAGAACAGTTTGGCAAAAACATATTTACACTACACTTTAAACTTCCTCTTGTCTTCTTTAGCTCTGCACTAAAGCTATGTGGCTAATGTAGCCTAACTAGCAATCAATAGAAGCTTATTTCCAACGTTTAGCATCATAAAAAACTGCTTACAGGCTCGATTTTGTGGTTTCTGATGTTGTATGACATACTGCTATCTATAAAAAGAAGGGAAAAGTATATTGCATGGTTAAAAACAGTAGTAGCAGTGATCTCATAGCCTTAATTTTGTCTGTACAGTGTCAGAAACCACATAAGCAAGTCTGTTTTAGATTACTTAACAGCTTGACATGATTCAAAGCAAGTGTGATTAGCAGTTAGCAGTAACCTCAAGCAGTGAGCACAATGCTAAAGCTTTCATTACTTGTTAGCTACCCTTGTAGTTCCAGTGCAATAAAGAAGCTAACTTCAGACACCACACCTTGGCTGATTGGCTACATATAGGGAGAAAATATGTATATTTGATTTTATTTTTATTTTTATTTTTTTTACAAACCGTTTATTTAAAGTACTTCGTGAAGGCTGTGCTCTCCCTTTATCTTATGTCAAAATCAATGGGGGGACCCTCAAGGTCTTTTTGGCCTTCATTGTAGGCCAAATGATTTATGTGGGAAAAAAAAACATAATTATAAAATTATATAAAAATTATGTCATTTTAGGTTCATTTAAAGTAATATATTGTAACATAATGTAACATTTGTGTTGTACTTAAACAAAGGGCTAAATTCTTGAAATGCCCAATGGAAAATTATACAATTAGAACTTTTTCTTTCTTTGTAGATAGACTTGGTAGGAGCCAAGTGAGTTCTCTTATTGGTTGGAACTTTAGGAACTGAACTAAAGGCGTAACCACCAATGTAATTAGGAACTAACAGATGAATCAACCAATCACACTTAAGTTTACAAGACAGAATTCACTGACTGCGAATATGAGCTGTAGTCTAACCATACTTCAGTCAGTTGTTAGTAATAGAAAACAGCAGCAGCTTCATGTCAGGACTCTTTACTGAAAGAATTACTGTAAAACTGATACATACAATATAAATTATCTGTTAATGTTTGTTACAAGCTTCAATGAAAACATGGGATGTCTTTTACAAGCTTAAAATATCCAGGTTTGATCTAGAACAGCCAAAAATGTCATGTGAATTGCTGTTAGCTTAGCACTAACATACCACTAGAATCACATAGGGGTGCTAGCAGAAATTGTCATTATTATAGATGTGTTTTGTATTGTTTTTCGACTTTCTTGTTGTTTTTTTTTATTATTATTATTATTGCTGAAACTGAAGGTCCAGTTCTAATAGTCACAATTCAGTTGCTAAAGTTGTGTGGTCTCTTAGTTTCACTCACACAGGGGCTAGTGGGCACAATAACCTTACATTTGTGATAATACTATTGACGAATAAGAAATATGGAATATAAAAAATAAACAGTTATAAAGAATAAAAAGCAAATCAGATTTACCATTTAAACATTTTGTGTTGTGATTATGTGTATTATTAAGAAACTAATTTGAAAATTTAAACATGGATGTGATAAATGGAAAACAAATGCACACATTTAAAAGTTACTGGGTGCCCTTTTCATCTCTCGATTAAAATGGAATGCTGCATGGATCCTCCCGCCGTTCTCCCGCTTGCTGCTTTGTATGCCGGGGATGCAGTGCGGACCGGGAATATGACAAACAAATTAAACAAATGAGAGTGATTAAAACAGCTGGATCCACAAATTGCATGACCAATTCAGGCAATTATGGAGCCAAATGCATGCAATTATAGTAAATGAGATACACCCACTTTGCGGCACTCAGATGTTGCATTAATTTCAGGGGCCTGTGTCTACGGAGCAATTTATAGCACATTAAATTAGCAACAGAGTCCCCCGCATCCCCGCCGCTGTAATTCTGTTCAAGTGTTCTCCTGCCTCTTTCCTCCACACGAAATCAACTGTATCATCAGCTGGACTCCTTCTCACGACGCTCCGAGCGTTTTAATTCCTAATATTGGAAGGCGGTTTGGAAGAATGCAGTCCGTGGCGTGGATCCGGCTTGTTAGATTTTATCTTGACCATTTTAGCACAGCTCCTAATTTACTCCTAGAGAGTTTGGCAGTTCTATAAAAACAAATAAGTCATTTCTAGTATCTAAAGTGATGGTTTGGTGAAAAAAGTAATTTAAACAGTTTTCATCCTTACACCACAAGTAGTCGATCAGCTGAGACATGTTCGGTTTCTGAAGTTTGCTTCTTTAGTTTTGCACTAAAAGAGCATAGTCCAGCCTTTATAACTTGAAACCCCACTACCCCCCTGCCCCTTCCTAAAACACCTACTGTGAGGGGAAACAAGTTATTTTGTTTTTGTCATTGAATATACTTCCAAACAACTTTATAAAAGATGTTGCCATTGGTTGGGAAGATTTCATGCAAAAACTAGCAATCATAGTGAAGGAGAGGGAGCTTCCTAAAGTTCCCAGCGACAACATTATTGAACAACACTCGAATGGAAAAAGCTACAGAGCCCCAAGTAAAGACCTTAAACATCCCTGTCAGTACAAATGGTTCAATAATATGAAATTGGAAAGTTCATGGAACCACAAGTAATCATCATTGGAGGCGTACGTCATGCAAGACTAATGAGAAGGAGGTAAAAGAGAAGCCAGCCATCACTCTAAAAGATTTGCTGCATGACCTGAAAAGCAGCAGGAACAACAGTTATACAGAGAACAATGAGCAATAAACTGCATGACAATCAACTCTGTTCTTCCTCACTAAACTGCTCTGCTAAAAACGAAGCAAACGACATGCGTGGCTAAAACTTGAACATGAGCACATCAGAACTGTTTGGAACAATGTACTCTGGTCAGACAAAAGAAATACAGAACGCTTAGGAAGTAATTCAGCTCGTCATGTCTGGAGAAAGAAGGGTTGCGCCTACATGCCCAAGAACTTCACAGTGAAGCATTATGTTATAGCGCTGCATCTCTGCAAGCAGCACTAGGGCATTACACCTCATCAAAGGAAAAAGTTGGATGTACAGCCAAAGAAAAATGGATCTGGAGAGATGTTTTAACAAGACAATGACCCCAAAAAAAGGTGAAGGTGCATGGCATAGCCGATCTCCTGATATGATTCTCATTCAAAATTTATGAAAGATTTTGAATCTGCAAGTCCATCAGGGGGAACCTTTTAACTTTGGGGAATTGAAGACTGTTTGCCACATGGGATGAGCCAAGACTGAACTACAACACTGCAAAAAGCTAATTACTTCCTACTGTAGACTTCTCGAAGCTGTAATTGCCAACAATGGCTTTGCAACAAAGTACTAAAGTTATTGATTTGTGGTGTCTGAATACTTTTTCAATGTTTTTTAAACATTTCTATGTTTACTATGCAAGAAAAAAACAACATAGTAAAACCAGCATATGTTGTGTTTTGGATGTCGGTACGCTGGTCAACCAGCATGATCATGTTGGGTGACTAGATAAACCAGCACCAGATCAGCATAGACCAGCTTTTCCAGCAGGTTATGCTTATGAATGCATACTTTTTTGTACAAAATTCAAAAGATATCATGTGTTTAAATAGACTAGTTAGGTTAGCATTCTTAGACCCAATCCCATTTCTTCTTTTTACCCCTACCCCTTGTTTTTGAGTGTCACCCTAATCCCTTAGAACTGAGTTATAAGGGGTAGTGGTTGAAATCTTGCCTTACAAAATGGGACAACCCTCAAAAAAAAATGGCTTGCTACTGAAAAACCTCCGATTGGAGGGCCATGTAGCCCTAACACTTCACCCTACCCACTCAATCTCAACAAAAATTGGGACACCCTAACCCTAGACGTGAACATGCAAAACAGAGGGCTAAGGGCTAAGTGGTAGGGACAGGGAGTGAAATGGGATTGGGCCTTAGTCTGGCTAATATCAAACCACTGGTCTTCATGTAAACATAATAAGTGAGAGGAGCCAAGACTCAAAAGGAGAAACTCCCTAAGAGCATGTAAGAGGAATCACGGTTTTTGACTGAACCATCACTTTAAAGACAAAGTGAGCATGCACAAAGCATCTACAGTGGTCCATCAAAACAACGTAACCCAGGCTTCTTTTACAGGCCTCGTACAAGTCCAGACCGGCCTTAACCCCCACACGTCAGGGAGCAGCTTGGCGCTGCCATGTGTTGAGCAGGCGAGATGCTGAAAGATTGACAGCAATGCGCAGCAAAGCTCTTTCTTCAGGGGGAGAGCGAACAGGTGTCCCTCCTGCCTGCAGTTTAAAGCAAATCTTAAAGGAAAAGAGGGAAAGACCCAGATGTGTGTGCCCTGCGGTCCCTTTCTGTCTTTCTTCCTCTCTCTCTGTCTCTCTCTCTCTCTCTCTCTCTCTTTCTGTAACAGTTCTGAGGAGGTATGCAGCACCGCAGTTCAGATGCATGCTAATGCACCCAGAAAGGAAGAGTTGAGAGTAAATGAAAGAAAAGAAAAGGCAGCTACAAGGCCTTTGCGATCATCGACAAGCCTTATAAGTTTACAGACAATTATATTCAAATTATAACCGGTCAACAAAATCAGCAAAAAGCTTGTTAGCGGAGAGAGTAAAACGCAATCTCTCTCTTAAAATGCATGGTTGTTTTTTAGTTTAGCGCTGAAGCTATGAGGCCTATGTAGCTAACAAGTAATGGAAGCTAATAGGCACTAGTTAGCATGACTTAATCATCACACATTTGACATGAACCATGTTGAGTTGTTAACCCTCTACTGCACACATTATGAGAGCAATTTAAAAGCTTCACTTACTTGCATTCACTTTTCTTGCAGAAAATGGTCTGTGCTTATTAAATTACATAATTATAAAATTATATATAATGATTATTAAGAATTGGTCCTGATTATTGCATTCAAAAACATTTTAAAAATGTGTGCAGGGGTCCTTTTAGAGTATGTTGCCTTGAAGTAACATTGTGCGACAATGGGAAGAAATGATATAGTGTTCCCTGAAGTGGTGAGACCTGGCTTGTGACTGGCTAAATTCATTTCACTGTTGCACAATGTTGCTTTTGGGAAACAAACATGTTTCTGCAAATTCTCATAACAAAAAGAAATTGATGAGTTTATTGACTTACTCAAACTCTACCCTTTATTATTAACTCTATTATTGTCTTTAAATATGTATAATGTTATTGTAAAGTGAGGAAAATGAGTTTGTTGCCCTGAGGCAACGTCGTGCAATTGAGGGTTAAGTAATCTCAAAAAGACTTAGTTATGTGGATTCTGACACACTGCTATCTTTAAAAATGGAAAAAAAGTACATAGCATAGCTAAAAACAGTAGCACATAGCCTGTACTTCTATCTTTACTTTTTCCCACTTGTTTCATTTTCAAATTGCACCATTTAAAAGCTTAGAGTCACAAATCAAAAGTTAAAAAAATAGTATGAAAAAAGACACATCAGTCACACCTGCATATGTGTACATATTTCTATTTTGTGGTCTATATACACAGTTAGGTTAGTTAGAATAGACACTCCCGAAATTTTACGCTGCTGCACTGATGTTGAACCATGTGCTTGCACTGGGTCGGTATGACCAACAAGTGAAAACAAGCTCAAAGCAAAGTGCGCTGTGCCCTGGTTGGTGTTGTTCCTTCATGCTTCTTTCGTTTTGACGTTATGTTTTTATACACATATAAGCCAAAAGGAACATAAAAAGTGAGATATTTGACTTTGAAATCTAGTAGAGTGAAAGTAAAGGACAGATACACGAAAAAACTACAGTACAAACTAAGTACAGAAACGACTTACATTTACTTAGTTACTGTCCACCACTGCTTACAGTCAGAATTGTCAGAATTGTTCACAGTTGTGGTGACAGGAACCAGACCTCTTAAGTCTTTAATGCCTTTTAAGGTAAACTCACAGAACGTTATTACATGACATGGTTATGAATAAGCCTCCTACTGTCTGAGACATTGTTTTAATGTACAAAAGTTGTGGCACATTTTATTATATATTTTTTCCACTAATTTAATTTAGATTAAAATGCATTTTTATTTTTAGCATTGTGATGAATGCATTTTTATGCATTTAGGTCGCTAAGGTTGTCTTCAACCTTATAAATGATATTCACATAATATAGATATGTATTCAGTTAATTGTGTTTTGTATTGGTTTTCCAGACCTTTTAGCAACTGTCACAACCTGCCCCCCAGTCTGTTACAACTGTAGCAGAGCAGTGTAGGTTGATTCTATAAAAAAGCTCAAATATTTCTAAACTTATTTAGCAAAAAAAAACAAAACAAAAAAAACTGTCCCCTACTTAAGTACCTTAAAATGTCAATACTTTTTTACTGTCACTTAAAAGTTATTAAATGAACATGCACAATTCAGGCAATACACACAAACATATGTGAATTGTGCATGTTCATTTAGTATACATACATATATATATATATATATATATATATATATACATAACATATACTGAATGGTAGTGTTGCTGGTTCTATCCATCTTAACTGATCTGTTTTTACTCCATCTGTCTCATTTACTGACATGCTACTTCAGTTTCTGGTGACAAATGCACAAATACAGATAGATCCCTTTATCACACTTCACTGAAACAGCTTGAGTGATGGGAAGTCAAACACTCCACCATATCACTCTGCATGGCAGGAAGCCGTTTCACGACCCTTTCACTATCTGTACATGAGACAGAGTGAGGAGTGTTTTACCGGATCTACCGGCACATTAAGAGTTAAATCATGGCATAAATCAGGGCTGATGACACAGACGGAAACAGACAGGCCTGATTTTACAGGGTAGCAGATTTTACAAGCCATAACATTCCTCTGCAATTTTACAATGTATAATTTGTGTTTTAGTGTCATGATAAGAGCCTCCGTCTGTAATACGCTCTGCTTTTATAGACTCACCCCCTCCAGCAGTTTATCTTCAGAGAAATTCCTCTCGTCCTCACAGAATCGTCTCTCATTTTGATCTTCACTTATCTTTATGGAATCTTCCCTTATCTGTGTGGAATATTATCTTTACAGAATCCTCTGTTACCTTTACATAAGCTTTCATTATCTTTACATAATCTTTTATTATCTTTACAGAACCTTCTATTACCTTTACATTATCTTTCATTATCTTTACAGAATCTTTTATTATTTTTACAGAACCCTCTGTTTTCTTTACATAATATTCTATTATCTTTACTAAATCTTCTATTACCTTTACATTATCTTTCATTATCTTTACAGAATTTTGTTATCTTTACACAATTTTTGTCTTTACAGAATCTTTTATTATCTTTACCTAATCTTCTATTACCTTTACATGATCATTCATTTCCTTTACATAATATTCTATTACCTTTATGTAAATTTTAATTACCTTTACAGAATCTTCCATTATCTTTACAGATGCTTCTATTACCTTTACATATTATTCTATTATCTTTGCCGAATCATGTATTACCTTTACACACTATTCAATTATCTTTACAGAATCTTCTATTACCTTTACAGAATCTTCCTTTGTCTTTACATAATCTTCTGTTATCTTTGCAGAATTTTCCTCTATCTTTACAGAACCTGTTCTTATCTTTACTCAATCTGTTCTTTACAATTTTTCTCTTTTCTTTACAGAATCTTATCTTTACAGAATCTGCTATAGTCTTAACAGTCTTATAGTGTCTACACAGAATTTCTTATCTTCATTGAATCTTCTCTTATTTCTACAGAACAATCTATTACCTTTACCGAGTCACCTTTTAGGTTCAAAGAATCTGTTTTTTTACAGAATCTTGACTTATCTTTTTTCTTTGTGCCCTTGTTTCTTATCTTCACAGAATCAACTCTTTACAGAATCTTTCCAGAATTAAATTATTTATTTTTACAGAATCTTGTCCTGTCTCTACAGAATCTTCTCTTGGGTTTAAATCATTATATTTACAGTTATACGTATGAAGCTGTGAATAAATCCATATGCAGGCATGCAAATTGAACGTGAATATTTAAAGTAAAACATGTAAACATGTAATTGTGTAATTGTGTGCACAGTATGGAATTGTGCATACACTCACACACATGCACACTAAGCATTCCTACGATCAGAGGAAACTATTTACAGGCAAAAAATGATAATTTAAAGCACCTTCATCCATGATTTAGTACACAAGCATTTATTTGACTTCTTTGTTATTTTTTTGTCTATGCACTATTTTCTTTAAATTACGTCTAAGAACATTTCAGCTTGAAAAGACAGAACCTGCCGTTTCAGAAAAGTGGCTCTTTTTTTCTGGCCTACTTCATCAGGATTTTCAAATTATTATTCCGCAGAACTGTGTATAGCCCCAAGTGGGGAATGATGTGGCTTCTCCCACCATTCCATTCCATTCCCTTTCCCTCCATGTAGGAGTGAAAGAGGTGCTGTATTTGCATACTGGGGACAGACTTAAGCTGTATTACATTACAGGGAAAGTGTTACAGGGAAAGCGGCTATACATCTAAAGTGATGATGTGTTTAAAAATGTGCGAGAAACAGTCTTAGCCCCGGCATGGAAATACGCGCCGTGGGATCATTAAAGTCTGCCTCTGCTTCAAAGTGCAAAAAAAAAAAATAAAGCAGTCCTGAGAAAGCCTATTAGCAGTCGCGGGGAAGCTGAACCCTCCACTAAATGCCGTGCTGTTTTCATGTCTCCTTTCACCGATAAAGCCATATCCATTTTAAGATGCTGGCGAATAGCTCATATTGAGCGGCACGTTTCGAATAAATTAAATAAACGCGGCGCGTAAACGTAAACAGAAGTTCATGGAGTTTAATCACATAAACAAAAGAATAGACGCCCACGACGAGACGCCCCGAAAGAATGTAAGTGTTGAACAGAAAGACGGCGTTTATCGTTTTCCATCACATTCATTAAAATTCCTAAGCCAAACTTTCCACTTGAAAATGTTCAGGACTGAACACATAATTCCTGATTGTGTCATGTCTTATCTGGGCACTTATTTAGAAGGCTCATGGGATACAATATGCTCTAAAATACATAATATTATGGTTTAAAAGCATTTGTTGAAATTGTTTGGAGACATTTACCACCTATGTTGCTTTAAAATTCTTGTAAAGCAGAAACAGCATATTTGCAATTTGTTTCAACCTTAAAGCAGCAGTCAGGCCAACCTGTCCCCCCTCACCCCAATCATAATTGATCAGCCAGGACATTTAGGCCCAATCCCATTTCTTATTTTTACCCCTACCCCTTGTTTTCAAGTGTCACCTTGCCCCTTGGAACTGAGTTACAGGGGGTAGTGGTTGAAATCTTGCCTATGAAATGGGACCCTCAAATAAAAAAGAACATTACTTCATTAACAGACTACTAGCGCTGCTCTGTAGGCGACCCTGCCCGTCTGTAGTGATAGCAGAGGAGGGTGAAGTTCAGCTCCTCACTGTTAATTAAATCACATGCTTTCAAAGGGGGGGGTGACAATTACTTATTATTGCCCACTAATTCTTCAGTGATATGAAGCTGAAGTCAGATATTCTGTAGCTTCTTGTTCAAATTTTAGCCAGTAATTCAACTAGCTAGATACCGAGACATCAGCGTACTAGTAGTGATTTTTATGCTTGTTATGAAGAAAAGGACCATAATACATTGAAACAACATAAAACTAAGGTAATACAGTGGTTATCGTAAAGAAAACACTCACATTTGTGGGTTTCTTTGGTCACTTGCTCAGCCATCTTGCCGGTTTTGCTTTTTTCTCATAACACTCTGTTTGGAGTGTGCCTCTGAAAAACCCTCCCTTTGGAGGGCCATGTAGCCCTAACACTTCACCCAACCTCATCTCGACAAATATCGGGACACCCTACCCCTAGACATGAACATACAAAACTGAGGGGTAAGGGCTAAGTGATAGGGGCAAGGGGTGAAATGGGATTGGGCCTTAGTATCTGAACTTATTCAGTTTTGCCAGAGCCTGGTACTCTAGCAATTTATCCTACTCATGTAGCTTTCCTACTGAGCATGCGCATATCATTAGTACAGCATAGTAACTGAGTGTTTTATGCTATTTATTATCGTTTCACTGTTAATTCAGCACCGAGTCAGCTTAAAATTACCACTATACCTAATCAGCTGATTTAGGCTATCAAAATATCTGAATTATTCTTTTAATGCTGGTAACATTTTCTGATGAGGACATTCACCAGCTTCTTGTTAAATGGTGCAGCAGTTACATTCTAGCATCTGAGGTGTTATAATAACTGCTGCACCATTTAAGGTGGAATGGGAAAATTTGAACAAGAACCTGGCTAATAAGAAAATTCAGCTTTGTAGTTTTAATGCTGGTAGTACAGGGTGATTCAAAAAGATTCATTCGATTTCAAACTGATTTATTTCACGAGTAAATCGTAGTAAATTGTAAATGGTTTAAGTGAGCATAAAGTTTATTATGTAATTTTACAAGTGCTCAATATGAACCTCCTCCAGCTGTGCAGACAACATCAATGCCATAGTCAAACTCATCCTGTACTCAATTGAGCATGTCGAGGGTCACTGTACTCACTGCTCTTTCAATGTGATTTCGGAGATCATCCAGTGGTGTGAAACCAACAACAAACACTCTGAGCTGTTGGAGGTTCACTGCCAATCAAAATCACGCTGCACAGTTATGACGGATTCACTCTTATTGAAGTGGAGAACGCAAAGCGCTTTCTGCTCAGGGGTCGCATCTCCTCACAGACTGAAGGGAGCCATCTCCCGGTGACAGTCAGCAACTCTATGACGCACTCTTTCATTTGGTATGTGATTTGTTCCTCATGGTTGTAAAAATATGCCACTTTAAAATCGGATGAATGTTTTTAAATCACCCTGTATTTTCTGATAATGGCGATTAAGCTATTAAAATATCCAAGACGTTTTATGTACAGAGATACCTATAAATATATGCTATAGGACATTTGGACAAGGTGGCAGGGGAGTCTGGCCTCTTCCTATTTCTCCCCTTGTAAATAGTGTATTAATTATATTATGTATTACATTTTTAATGTTAAAACCATGACTGCAAATTGACAGAGGGCACTGGCGAGTGAGTTCTAAATGAATAGGGGTGAATGGAGCTAAACAGCAGAGCAGCTCATTGGCTCAGTGAAGGTTCGCGCTCACTGACGTTCAGGAAATGAATATATGAATTTATTATTCTATGTAAAAACACTTTCATTACATTTTCAAACTTTTATTTTGCTCAAATGTTCCCATTCATTTTAGACTCACTTGGGAGCGCCCTCTAGTGTCTGATAAACCCAGAAGACATTAGTGGCAGTTCTCCTCTCTACATATTCTCTGGTTTTGCACTGGTGCTACAAGGCTAATAGCTAACAGGTAACAGAAGCTAATGCCAGTTAGCTTCATACAAACTAGCCTCTTGGGGCCAGACATGATCTTGTGATGAGAACACACATCTGGGGATAACTTATTAAACTTCTGTTTAATATTGACTAGCACACTATCGCCCCTGCTTTGAGCTCTACTTTCATGAGGTAAGGATTGGTTTAGAAATGTGACATTCAGTTTATTACTACCATAATAAGTGTATGTTCCCACCCACTTTTAGCCCAAAGCACTATCTCATGGTTGTCTCCAGACATTGTCATTACAAAATCACATCTGACCCCACAAGACTACGTACACATTTCACAGTTAAATTCTCAGACATTTGCCTCTTACAAATTTTACAAAGCTGCATTATGTAAGATTTTTTGTTAAAAATGAAAGTAGTAGCTTTAGTCAAAAGAAAGATAAACATGCTAAAATAAAGGGTGTGTGCGCTGCTATGAGTCATCCTGTAAAGCCTGAAATAATCATTTAGGTCAAGGTTAAATTTTATGAGAGGTTTTTGAACCATGTTATACCTCTTTATGTATAATATCACAAGCACAGACTCAAAAAGTAGGTCCAGCTCAATGTTTAGGTCTCACATAATTATGAAGATATGATAATGGTTGATCTTTTGCTTACATCCTCATTTACCAAGTTTTGACTGAGTTCGCTTTGACCTCACTGTCAACGGGCTTGCAATTAGATTCATCCGCTCAGGGAGGGGGTCCTGAAATACAACCCAAAAAATATTCTTCTGCACATTGCATGCAATTACACATTTCCACCAGAGACGTCTCCAAATCCCCAAAACGTACATAAGCGTACATAATGCAGCTTTAAATAATGAAATACTTAACAACTTGACAATTATGTGATGTAAATAGACTTGCTTTTGTGGTTTTCTGAGCTGAATTATCCATAAAAAAGAAAATTTCAAACTTAAAGATGGCTGCTACAAGAGCTTTAATCATCCAAAACTAAATACAGCCCGAGAACTTTTTGTCCAAGCCTGACCCAACCCACATCCCAAATCAAGAGCCTGACAAAACCAGGGGGAAATGCAGGATAAAATCTACTAATACTGGGAGGTAGACTATGAGAACCCAAACATGAACTGTAAACTGGTTATTACTGTTTTTAGCTGTTTAACAGTGAATTTCGAGGCAAGTTTATAATGATTTATGTATTTAGCTTGCTTAATGCTGATCGGTGGATATAAGCTTCCATCACTTGTTAACTACTTCAGCCTCTTAGACCCAGAGCTCGACTAAAGGAGCAAACATCAGACACCAAACATGTCTTGGCTGACTGACTACATTTGACGTAAGAGGGAAACTTGTGTACCTTCAATTTTTCCAACCTACTGCAGTACAAAAAGAAATCTAGTGTTATGTAAACTGTGCTCTTATTTTTCCAGTTTTTTCCCTTATTTTTCCACATGGCTGTGTCAGAAACACTGCTGTGTTGACAAAACATGTCTTAAAAGCTGCGTATGAGTCAGAACGTAGAGAACAGTGTAGGATCTGCCAATCTTGTTCCACCGTTCCAGTCTTTATGTACTTAGAGATGCTGACACCGATGCGGGGAAGGTTGATAGTAGTACATCAGAATCGTATCTTTAGGCGTTAATGTCAGCACCGTGTTCTACTGGATCATCTGATATGCCTCGTCTTTCCACCGGTGTTTAGCTAAGCTGATGACCTTTTTGTGGATAGAGTACCAAAGGTCAAGACACCTGCACTCCCTCACTGTGGGGAGTGCTCAGCAGATAATGATGAACTTGACCTCCTGATCCAGAGCGCTGTGGGATCTGCTTTTAGGAATAAGCATACAGAATATATAAATGAAATACCTGTATTCAGTTCACATTATGCTTTAAAAATGCAGTATTCAGAATATACTTATCAACAATTCATACATTAAAAATAAAACCTATATTTATAAATACACACACACACATATGCATATATATATATACATATATATGTATATATACATACACACAATTTGAGTTATATATAATTATATAATATATAGTTATATATAATATATAGTTATATATATTGTATATATATAAGTACCTATTGTCCTATCCTTCACATTGAGTGTAAATTTCATGATGAATGGCCCAAAATTTTCAGTGCTTGCTTATTAACAATGGCCCAAACCCTAATTATATAAATAAAAATTTGTATGTAAACATTGCTAAAGTTTACCAAAACGTACTTTTTACTACTACTACTAAAATTTACAGGAGATGGAAAAAGGAAAAAACTACTTTACTTTCAATGTAAGTCAATGGAACCAGATTGTAAGTCAATGGAACCAGATTGATCCAATTGATTTTGGGCCATTTATTTTGGTCTATTCTTCATGAAATTTACACACAATACATCAGCCCATATATCAAACTGAAGATGCCCATTTTGCATAAATTGTTTTTGTGGTTGCACAAAATGGTGTACATTTTTCCACTGATTCGGCCCACAGCGGTTTAGCCCTCCCAATTCACGCTGAGCTTAGGACTGTTTCAGTCCAGACTGCTTTTTGCATGAGACACAATACATATACATGTATATATGTAATTATGTTTTGATTTGTATATAAAGCATATATTTATATTCTTGCATTGTTTGTCAGAAAGCATTTTTTCCAGCCAAATGTCCCCACAATGCCAAAACATTCATGTTTCCAATGATAGTTGGTACATACAGTCCCAACAAAGAGCTAAATACAAGGCCACTCACACACACACTATCTGTCATCAGCCCCCTACAGCACTGATGAAGTCATCTCTACAGCCTTAAAATCTTTCAGAAAGCCTTCAAATGCAGACTTTCTGACTGCGGATCAAACACTTCATTTGGCGGAAATGAAAACGTTTGTGTGAAAATCTGAAAATTGCAATTTTCTCTGTAAATATTATGATTGGGTAGGAAAATGTACCAAATATTTCATTAGGTAATACATTATTTTATTGTTTTGTTTTGTTTTTTTTTTGTAATGTAGGAGTACAAAATCACTTTCCATGGTTCATTTACACAAATTATAGCAGCGACAGAAAAACACAATGAACTGAAAAAGTCAGTCTGTCAAATTATTACAGTTCCTTGTTTAAAACTATTTAAAACAGGTCATTACTTAAAACCAAAGCTGGGTGATGTTCCAGCCTCTGCTGCTTCGCAGGTGATTATGACCATCAGCAGTAGCGCTGCAGCAATAAAAGTCCACTCGGCGCAGGTGTCCCAGGGGTCCAAGCACCGAAGGGTCAGCAAGCTGGAACTCTGCTTTACCGTCACCATCACTCTTCATCCCCAGCTGGACGGGACGTGTTAGTGACCCTGCAGAACAAAAAAAGCCCTCAGTCATATCAGCCCGGCAGAAACACAAATGCTCTTTCCAGATGTTCCTTCACAGGCCTGATGAATCTGTACCGTGAGCGGACCCCGCTACCTTGTCCTCTAGATTATATGCTTTGCCTCTTGCACTCGTTATGGAGGCAGTTTATAACCTCCACAGATGGGAAGTGACAGCGAGGCAGTGCTGTGTATGATCGCGGGACGTCAAGGAACGTCTATCGCAACCTAATTAGAATCATTTGTTATGTATTTTCTACACAAAGGGCATCTTTCATCTGAGGAGCGTAATCATTAGGGAAACAATGCTGCGATACCGTCTCGCTTTTTTGATATTGTACGACTTAAAGGTTACCCAGATGACATTAAGGTTGTCGGACATGTTTGATTGACACCCGGAGGCCCGTGACCTTTCGGTAGTGTCAGTGCTCCTGTAGCAACAACATTGTTGTTAGTATTCAGTAAGGTAGGAAGTGTCTACTGTCTCTGAAAGCACTGGGAGAATTTATACCCAAACTATTTGTGCTTGAATAAATGGGCGTGCCGTATACTCTCATAGAAAGGGTACTAAACTGTTACTCTTGTTACTGTGGGGCCCTCAAGGGTCTTCAGTGCCTTCAGTTAGAGAACATGATGGTACACTCAGCCAATGCAGTTCTGTTTTTCTAAGTAATAAGTATTGACTCCACACACCCCGTCTCATCTCCAGACTTTTTATGTCATTGTTCTGTTCTCAAATATTAGGTGATGAAAATGTACACATACATGCATTTCCCCTGGAAAAAAAAATATTTAAGGTTCATAATTGGACCTTAAATCATTGTTGTACATTTCAGGCTACATTTGCATTGTTTGCACCTTGATGAACAAAAATGTACCTGTGCAGTACCTGATAGTATCATGCAAAAAATAGTGTAGTACAAAAAAGACTTCATTCATTTTTCAGAGTCAGGAAAAAAGTAGAAAACATATGAAGACTTCATTTGCAAAAACAGATCTCCATTTTAGTTTTTTTCTGTGCATTCCAGATAATATCAATCAAGCTGCAGTTGGGTTGTTTTGTAAAGTAAAAATAACTCAACAAAATATAGGTAACTTACAAAATTAAACTTTATTGAAAACATTTTAACTGTCTTTATTTAGTATTTTTTTTTATTTATTTTGTTTTTCGTTAAAGCCATTTTATGGATACAAATTTCTTCTAAGTGCAGTATTTAACATTCTTTAACATAAAAAAGCAGGTAAAGTGCTGAAAAATGCAACAAAAACAGCCCATTAATGGTCAATATTAAACATCTTTAAGATCAGACCTCGGAACATCATAAGGCTGAATCTCAAACCACTCACTGCTCCCTCTATAGTGCACTATGTAAGTTACGAAATTTTGCCTTTTACATCCAAATATAGCCCTTTCTGTCCAGTATGAATTGTGCTCACACAGCTGAATACAAAGTGGTTCTCTGTTAGACACACTGAGCTCTGTTTACATGCAGTAGCTGTTATTTTAAGACCTACGTGCTGCACTTTGTAGGGAGAAGGGAGGGATTTGAAATTCTGCTGAAAACAGTTCACGGCAGCGTTGTGTCACCTGACCTAAATACTGCGCACTGATTGGCTGAACACATTTATCGGGTTCTGATCGAGAGCAGCACTGGCGTTTGACTGTTTCTTCTGTAAAACATGAACCTGCAATACTTTGACAATGGACAATAACGGCTTTAGTGCCAAAACGCATTCAGGGTTCAGAATGCGCTGTGTTTTGTGTTATGTGTTGATGCACTATCAATTTTGCAAACTTTTGAACTCTTGATGTTTAGCAGAAAATTACCCAGAAGCCTCAATAATAACTACACATAATATAATTTTTCAGAATTTACTGTGTCCACTCTTTGCCTGTATTATTTTTCAGGAGACTTGCTCCTCCAAAGTTCAGTCATAGTAGTTGGTTGCATTTTCTGAATCTCACAATCCAAGCAGTCTCAAACACATTCAGTAATGTTAAGGTCTGGACTCTGGGGTGGTCAGTCCATCGTTCTGAGAACACCAGCAGCTTCTTTGTCTGATTTGCAATTTTTTTTGTCTATTTACTTTGAGACCCATAGTGCTGAGCCGTCTTCTCACAGTGGAAGGATGGACAGAAACACCTGTGGATGTTTTCAGATCTGGAGCAGCTTGATTTTCTCCTCTCTCTCAAAGATGAAAGTTTTAAGTGCTGTTTATCTGATTGGGGCAGTTTTGGTGTCTACCAGGTCTTATGAGCCCCATTTTCTCTGTATCTTTTAATAATAATTTTTTAAAAATTCTTTTGGAAACTCCTGTTTTTTCGCTTATTTCCCTTTGACTTTTTCCTGTCTTATGCAGGTTATCTCCTATACTTAATGGCCATTTTGACTGGAAATTTATTAAGCTTAATTAGGTAACTGTGGTTCTCCTACTGCACTTAGAACCTAAAGAACCTTTCTGGCAGCTTTATTTTAAAGAGTGTAGATCCATTGATGCATTCAAACAAAAAAAGTGGCAGGCTGATTCCTTCAAATGCTCCTGCACACACAGCGAATCATGCACATTTTCAGGTTGGCGAGCATGTGCGTGAATACGAATTCGAATCCGACGACTGTAAAGCAAAGTCAGTGGTTGTTAAGGTCATGTGTTGACAGAATCCATTTGAATTACTTTCAAGCATTGGGAGCTACCTGTCAAAGCAATTTGATTCCCAGCGCTGCCGCAGGCCGTGACGCTTCGAGGGGCTACGTTGGAGGCTCAGCGAAGAAAAGGCAGAAGGCGTTAAATATTTTTATATTTTACTAATCATTTAATTATTCCACCCACTTGCCGAATGGATTAGAACGATCCTGACAGTGAACATAGCACCTAACCACTTACCGCTGTATGAGACAAAAATGATATACATTAAAGAGAGCACTTGGCTGTGCGCTACGCCGGGCTGATACTGTATTCCACTGAATGGCTAATCCATGCAAGTGTGTAGGTGGTGTGATTAACGCTCACACAACCGCACGGAGAAGGAAGGAAAAAAAAAAGAAAATACATTTGCTTTGAAACTCTGAATACGGCATGAATATGAAACTATGAATAATTGGCAGAGAATGGGAGCTGGCTTGGATTAGCAACTCAAAATGCAGTTTATGACTAATTGTGTTAAGTGAAAATAAACTGGCACTTTTGTTCCCGGGATAATTAGCCTTTTAATGTTTGCCGGAGTGATTGTGGGAGCTCTGCTCTGGCGCCTGTTCTTTTTTCAAGTGAGCCCTCTAGCTTTCCCAAGGGGAAGCGAAACTCGCTCTGTGTGTGTGTGTGTGTGTGTATAAAGAGGAGGCCGGAGGAGGAGAGTTTAGGAGTTTTATTAGTGAGAAACTCTTTGTAGTGGAACATAAGCCATGCACACTTTAAATTTGTTTATTTGGGCTTCTTTTTGATTACATACTGTAGAGCCCCTTTCTGCACATGAGTTAATGAAATTGTAATAACTTGTTATTCAATTGCTTTTTTCTGTTGGCTCATTGTTTAAGCATATTTAAGGATCCTAGAGAACACGAATGGGAACATTACATAAGACAAATTTAGTTGTAGTTACAACAGTGCAAGTTACATATGAACTTTATGTGTACAATAATGTGATCATTTGTGTAGTTTGTCTTACACACATATGCAGTGACTGTACCAGCAGCGCATATCTTGTATGTATTATACATATATATATATATATATATATATGTGTGTGTGTGTGTATGTATGTGATATATAATATATAATGTTGTATAAATGTTGATTTAATACATTGATTTAACTACACAGTACAGTGTGATCTAAAAGCAATAACATAATATATACATTTTTGTTTTTATATATATATATATATTTTGTTTATATATATATGTATATATATATACATTTCTTCATCAATTGCCCTGAAAAGTTCTCCTGAAAAGTTACCATTTTGAAGATACAATGTTTTGTTTTGACAGTATCTATCTATCTATCTATCTATCTATCTATACATATATATGTATATATCACTGTTGTTGGAACAAAACCTTGTATCTTCAAAATGTTTCCAAGTAATTTTGGGCCGTTTCTTTTGGTCCATTCATCATGAAATTTACACATAATGTAAAGAGCAACAGGCATCTTCAAATTATGTCAAAAACTGAAAAATGACAAAAATAAAGATTTTTTCCAAGGTTTTTGTTCTGACTATCTAAGTACTCTAATCTAGTATATGTAGTACACTATCTATCTCTGTATACACAATATACAGGCAGTAGCTGTGTCAGTAACTTACTGGATGCTAAAGTTTTACAAAATAAATCTGACCTCCATCACCATGTGCTCTGACTGTTGCAATGCTTTGCAAGGTGATGGAAAGTTAAAGCGCTGCCTGGAAAACAGGTAAATTGTAGATGTTTCCACTGCCAGCTCTCTGCTTGTATTAATGACAGGCAGTTTGAGCAGGTTGCAGAGGTCAAAGAGGTGATCCCACCTTCTGTTATATCCCTTTCACTCCCCATTTCACAACCACGGCCTGGTCCTGGACCAACGCTCTCTCTCTCTTTCTCTCTCTCTCTCTCTCTCTCTCTCTCTCTCAGTGCCAGGCCATGGGGTAATTGGAATCAGTTATTCAAAACATCTCTAAATGTGATTTAAATGGTGAGGATTTATTAACATAGAAGGAAACCATTAAAAGGGGGGGTTCGGAGCAGCGAGAGGGGAATTCCGTTTTAGGAGAAGAGTTGGTGGGGGGGGTGGAGAGTGAGGAAGGGAGGGGAAAGAGAGAAGTGGGGGGAGAAGAGAAAGCAATTACTGGATGTAAAGGCCACGAACAGAGCTCCCGCCGTCACTGAGAAATCAAATCTGTCAGCAATTAGGAGGATCTGAAGGGGCCAGACGGACCTCGCCGCTGGACAATAGGGGTGCTGGGACGCTGGAAAGGAGAAAAAGGGGGCCGGGGCAATTATGAGAGCTGATAGAGTAGCTTTATTTATCTAAACAGCGGGTCACTCTCGCATTCTCCCCCTTTTGTCACTTGTTGCACGAGTGAAAGGGGCACCACTTCAACCGAATGGCGTTCGACCCAACTCTTATTGTCCGCGCGCTTGGGCCCTGAAGTGGCCTTTGCTTTTCAGTGGCCTGCTTGGTGGCTTGATCTCATGCTCTTGCAATGCTCACCCTGAAGAGCTGATCTCCGCGCTTTTTACATCTGAAGCTATTTATTAAAGCAGGGGGCTAAAAAAAAAAAAAGGTGGGGGCTCCCACTCCTCCAACATGTACTCAATATCAAAGGCCACTGGCTCTTTGAATGGGTCAAAAGGTCCTTGTCGAGAACAGAAGATGAGGAAGAGGATTAGAGGTCGCCAGTGTTTAGCCTTGACATAGGTGGCACTGCTAAGAGCTACGCAATGACGTGATGTCGTGAAGTTCCGCTGCACAAGCTCCCTCGAGGAGGCGCATTATGTTTCAAGACGGCTTGTTTTCTTAGACCGATGGTGTATTGGGGTGTATAATTTGTAGGCCTTCCTGCTTCGTTATCTGCTGTGGTAAAGCTGGCGAAAGTGCTGCTAAACTGTTGTAGGATTTGAAAGGAGCCCCTCATGAAGTTTCTAACTCTTGACCAGGTCTCATTGTGAGCCTTAATTAGTTTGCTAACTGTTTATTTCTAACTAAAAAGGAAGCTGCATATTTGTTGCACACTAAAATTGTACTTTCTTAAAGCACAAGGTAATTACCAGCAAATTTCTAACCTAAAACTCTGTACTACTAACAATGACCTTTCCAAAGCCTTGACACATTTACATGTAAAAATAGAAACATGTCTGCTCTCTGGTACAGATTAATCATTCAATTATATGTAGTAACACTGAAATGAAATCAAAGGACGTTTCTCAAGCCCTAAAAGTCATTTACATTCAGAGCTGAAGAAAACACGGAGTCTGACTGAGACTAATGAGGATCTGGTTCATTATCAGAATGCTGACAAATGCAGAAAAAGAAAGGGGGTAATAAAGAGAGTAAAACTTTTCATTAGTGCTTATATTAATATTTGCTTGTAATAATGATTCGTGCAATTTATCTATTTGAAAAGTAAAAATAAAGAAACTTGCACACATTAAATAGTCAGTTTATTTTTTCCCAAACTACTTCTTTCAGTTCGACTAATTAATATAAATAGAGAGGATAGAGATAAATACAAAACAACACAGCCAGTCAGAAGTTTGGACATGCCTACTCAGAGAAGAAGCTTCTCTTTACAGTCTTTCTAATTTTAGAATAATACCCTATGAAGTAACATATGCAATGACTATCTATCTATCTATCTATATATATATATATATATATATAAATGTTTATTTTATGTACATCATATATTTATATATATATTATATATTTATATATATATATATATATATAAACATACTCAAAATATTAGTATTATTATTCATACTCATTCAAATCATCACATTAGTTTAATTATACGTACAGTAAAAATAACATTCTCTACAGAGAACACACATCTGCACAGTTTCAATGCACAATTACTCTTCATTTACTGAATTTATCATATTGGGAAACATGAAATGTAAAATGTGCAAAAGTTATGCCACTTTTTATGTTTTTTTTTATGTTTTTTTTCTGATATGTTAAACTCAGCACATAAAACAACATTTTGCACTGTGATCTGCAGAAAAATGTCATATTTGAGGTATATTAAGGACAAGGTAAGACATTTTCCTGTTTCATATTAACTGTAATGTTATATCAACATTTTGTGCTTCAGTTCAATGCATGCCAAGTCAATTGGAATGCAGTAAATAGGCCTCCGCTCTAAAGGCCCATTTTACAGATGCAAATTAGGCCCAGTTTAAGGGGGAAAAAAAGACTTCTAGTGAAGAATTCACTGAATTTAGTCCAAAACTAGACTTAATTTGTGTTTGGAGAAGAGGCCCTAACATTTTCTGACATTACCGCTGCATTGCAAGCACGGGTAAAACAGTAATTAAACATAATTTGCTCGTTCCGAATCAAAAATGTTACATAATTTTGCTCACGGATTAATGATAATTGCACTTCCATTTGCAAACAGACTCACGTGTGGCGAAAGCTTCGTTAAAATACACGGAATGTCCGACAGGGCCGCTTGAGTCCTCAAATGAAGACCAGATGTTCGAAAATGAAATCCAATAAATTATTGTAGGTTGATTATCAGGCCCCATCTCGGAGCTGAAAAATGCACCAGGACATCACTCATAGTGCTAAACAGATATTTTCCAGAGATTACAGGGCCTGCATAGTTTCTAAACAGTGCCAGCCGTGATGCGGTTTGCAGGCCGGACCCACAGTAAAGACACTAATAAAGCCTAAGGAGTGGGGCTCCGTGCTTTGAGCGGGCACGAAGACATCGGGACGTTTCTCACACATACCAACATGTGCTTTTTGGCCACCGCGAGCCGTCCCGGGCCGGAGGGGGCATCCTCGCCAACAATACCCAGTTGAGCGCTGCTTTCTTTCTCCCCCTGCTAACCGTTGTGAAGCTTTGCGAACAGGACGAAATGATTGGGAACATTTATGTTAGAGTATTTTGGTTCATATGATCTGGTAGGTGTATCCCCCCCTTTCTCATGTGCCAATGACGGACAGCGTGCTCTTAAAAATACTGAAGGAACGGTGGGCTACGCGCAATCATGCTCGATTTCAAATGAGAAAATTGTTCTCTGGGACCGGCTGATAGAGCGGCCCTAATTTTCAAGGTTCGACTTTCAGAATATTTTATGAGGCGCACAGAGTAAGTCTTGTCAAAGTGCTTTTACAGCTTAAACAAATTTAATCAGAGCGGGTTTGAGTGACAAGAGGCGGCTCACTCACAATGTCGTCTTTCTCTCTCTCTCTCTCTGCAAGGCCAGAGACAGAGTAAAAAAATCTGTTTACCAACGTCTAAAGTATGCAGTGTCCAGGCCTCGTGCACTTGTTTCAGTCATTAAAACATCAGCTTTATTTAAACAGTCAGTTATTTCTTGCAATTCTTGTAAAATATGATCATTAGTAATAAAGTAAGGCTTTGAGAGATTGACTGGAAACCAAAACTATATATACACAGCACCGGGCAAAAGTCTCCCTTTCATTTATTTAATGTTCAGTCAAAACAGCATTAAGTACAAATTATTCATTTTTATTAAAGTTACATTTTTCAATATTTAGTGTGTCCACTCTTTATCTTTAGCACAGCGTCCACCCTTCTCTGGAATCTTGCTTTGATTTTTTTCAAGAAACCTGCAGGGATATGTTTCCGCACCTCCAAAGTTCAGTCTTAGGAGTTGGTTGTACTTTCTGCTTCAATCCAGGTAGTTCTAAACACATTCAGTGATGTTGAGGTCTGGACTCTGGGGTGGTCAGTCAACTGTTGAATGCCAGCAGCTTTGTTGTTTGATTTGTAAGTCATTGCTGTCCAAAGAAAAACTAATATGTCCAAATTGGCAACTTTACAGGAGAATTTACTCTGAATGTAAGTTATGTAACGAGATTTTATTCCAAGCATTTAGGAGCATTTCTATTGGTCCATTCATCATTCATTCTGAAAAACAGAAAAAGTGGAGCTACTTGTTTTTAGACAGCGATGAAATACTCTTCTTTTTTGTCTATTTCCCTTTTTTCAGTTACGGCTTCTCAACAGCCAACAGCTGCACATCCTTTCAGACCCGTAGCGCTGAGTTGCGTTTTCCATTCTTTTCAGCAGACTTGTGTTCAGTTTTTCAAAGAAATCTGCAGGGACATTTTTTCACACCTCCAAAATTCAGGCCTTGAAGTTGCATTTTCCACTTCTCACAATCTAAATAATCCTGAGTATAAATTTAGACTCATCGGTCTGTAATACTTTAATCTTACAAACTGTCTGTCTGTTTCTTTTTCTGTTTGAGTCCAAGTTAATTGTCATCACTGCGAAAAATGGTATCTTGTCAAGTAAAAATATCAATATAATTTTATAAATATAGTATATATATATATAATATATATATATATATATATATATATATATATATATATATATATATATATATATAGTCAAGAAATCTCATGTTGAGATTGTTGTAAGATGAATTTAAGATTATTTACCTTTTTTATTTCTAGAAATATTTACTTGTTTTAAGTCATTTTAAGTCATTTTATATATATAGTACTTTTATCTCACTATATCAGTGGATAATTTTGCTTGTTTTAAGAAATGTGCTTGAAACAAGCCAGTATAGTGAGATAATTTTACTTAATATAATGAGCTAAAACAAATACAAATTTCTGGAAATAAGCTAGATAATCTTATAATTATGCTCAGCCATCTCAAAATGAGAAGTGTTACATATATCGACTAGGTTTAAGATCATTTCACTTGACAAGATACCATTTTTGCAGTGATGTGAATACTGAGTGTGTTTACCTGCACTCAGTAATTTCTGCAGTTATCTGATTATTTAAATGGTCATGTAAACAGCATCCTCTGATCCAGAAATCCAATTAAAACATCTGATAAAGAGGCTGGATTTTAGCTCAGTAATCAGATTCCTCAGTGCATGTAAACTCTTACTCTGATTTCTTTTGGATTTCTCAGTCTGTGCATGCGCGAGAACAGACCTGAAAACAAGTGAGCAGCGAAAACAAGATACAGCAAAACACTTTTGGAGCGACGTTAACCAACTACATGCTTGACGAGGTGAAGGATTTAAATATTCTTTATTTTCTAGATGATGTCTGATCATATTTTTAGGTAAAGTGGTGCAATGTTTTTTTAAAAAGCCACGGCATGAAGTTTGAGTTTTACGTTACGTTTACATCACGTCTTCTTCTGTGAGTTTATTGGCTGGCTGCAAAGCAGAAATCTGATTACTGTCTGACTCATGTACACCTGGAGTTTCACGTTATCTAATGACTCTAGTGCATATAAACATGTTGATCGGACTACTGACAAAATCTGATTTTCTTTATCTGATCATTAAGTGGTTGTTTTAACTAGAAATTAAGAGGAAAAGTCTCATAAGCGCTTAAGTGGTGATGTCAGTGCCTTATGTAATAACTTGTTTTGTACACTTGTTTTGGTAATTAGAACATCAGCATTATTTAAACAGCTGGTTATTTATGGTAATTCTTGTGCAATATGATTGTCATAATTATGCTCACTAATCAGTCTTTCTTGATCAGTGTCAGTGTTTGAAGGGTTACATGTTACACATATTAGCCACCTCTAAGAAACTGATTGCAAACCAAGACCCAAGAGACCTAAGAGCAATAAAAATATCTAATAAAATGATAGAGAGAGAGAGAGAGAGAGAGAGAGAGAGAGAGAGAGAGAGAGAGAGAGAGATCTGTGTATCAGCCACTGAGGTACTGTATGTTATGGCTTTGTGCTCACTTGTTTCAGGTATTATAACATTAGCTGGTTATTTATTGCAATTCTTGTAAAATGTGATTAACTGGAATAATTACGCTCCCTAATCAGTCTCGTTTGATTATTTTCAGTGTTGGTCGAGTTAAATATATCATTTATATTAACGACTGTGAGAAAAGTGGTTTTGTAAACTCATGAGAGATAAAAGACCCTTTAAAAAGACCAAGGGATGAAGGGAAGTGTGCAGAGAGCGAAAGAGAGAGAGAGAGAGAGAAAGAGAGGAGGGGGGGAGCACAGGTGGCGGAGGCCCTGGGTGCCTCTCTTGCCCTGTCCACAGGTGTTTATTAGCACATAGGAGCTGCCATATGTCCCAGCATGCACCACAGCCTGAGGGCGCACAATCAGCCTTCACCCATAATCATCAGCAACCCCAGCAATTTCTCTCTCTCTCTCTCTCTCTCTCTCTCTCTCTCTCTCTCTCTCTCTTTCTCTCGCTCTCTCCATCTCTCTCTCCCTCTCTCTCTCTTTCTCCACCTCTCTCTCTCTCTCTGGCACATGGGGACTGTTTAATGTGGGGCAAGAAAGCATTTCACAAATGTTTTTCTTTTTCTTTTTTTCTTTTTTGCTCCCCCCACCACCCTTAACAGGGGTCCGCATTTTTTTCTATTTTCTATCAGCGTTCTTTCTTACCTCAAAATATGTTAAAGCAAATCAAGCAGAAAAAAAAGATGAAAGGTGATACAAAAAGAGAGCGAGAAAGAAAGCATGAAAGAAAGAAAGAAAGAAAGAAAGAGAAAAGGAGAAAGAAAGACTGAAAGAGAGAGAGAAAGAACAAATGAATGCAAGAAAGAAAAGAAAGAAAGAAAGAAAGAAAGAAAGAAAGAAAGTGAGAGAGAAAGAAAGAATTAATCAAAGAGAGAGAAAAGAAAGTGGGAAATAGAGTGAGAGAAAAAGAAAGAAAGAATTAATCAGAAAGAAAAAAGAAAGTAGGAAATAAACAGAGTAAGAGAAAAAGAAAGAAAGAAAGAAAGAAAGAAAGAAAGAAAGAAAGAAAGAAAGAAAGAAAGAAAGAAAGAATTAATTAGAAAAAAAAGAAAGTGGGAAATAAATAGTGAGAGAAAAAGAAAGAAAGAGAGAAAGGTAGAGAGAAAATAGAAGTAGGGGAGAAATAGATAAAGAGTGAAAAAGAGAGAGAGAAGAGAGAGAGAAGAGAGAGAGAGAGAAGAGAGAGAGAGAGAGAGAGAGAGAGAGAGAGAGAGAGAGAGAGAGACTGTACAGTGCTCTTTTCTCTCTCTCTGAAATGATTTAAGGTCCAGGCTCAGAAATATTCATCGCAAAATGTGCTTGTAACAGATTTCAAACGGCTTCCAGCACCACGGAGAGAGTTTCGCACCTGGTCAAGCAAGAGAGAAAAACCATTGTCATTTTACAAGAACAACCTCCAAACCACCCCCCAGTGAGACTCGTGAGTGATTGGGCTGTGAATATGTGTGAGTAAGCGAGGGGATCTGTAAGGGTGGGGGGGGTGAGGGTTTGAGGCAGTGCTGTGTTTGAAGTGGGCATATGGTGGCTGCATTTGCATTTAATGCCCTTCAGATTACGCGCGTTAACTCCCGCTAAACACCTCAACCGGCTAGGGCTAATT
Organism: Colossoma macropomum; assembly: GCF_904425465.1. Classification (NCBI taxonomy): domain Eukaryota; kingdom Metazoa; phylum Chordata; class Actinopteri; order Characiformes; family Serrasalmidae; genus Colossoma; species Colossoma macropomum. Next base: position 42,860,333 of record NW_023494791.1, read on the forward strand.
TGATGAGGTCATGCTGTGACCCCGTGACCCCCCGCAGTCCACCTCCACCCCCATGTCCTGTAAGTGAAAGCAGCTGGGATAGAGGAACACGGTGCTCTAGATCACACACACACACACACACACACACGCATGCATGCAAACACACACTGCTCTCCATTCTACCGTTCCAGCATTCATTCACTTTTACAGTCACATACAGTACAGTGTAAAAGTCAGATGCTTCCTTTTTTATTTATTTAATTTCCACTCAAAACAGGCATTAAAGACAAGTTATTCATTTTTTAGGTGAACATAAAACACATCCTCCACAGGGAGCAAACTTAAACATAGCATTTTTCTGCAAATGTTAGAGCACAAATACAAAAACATATAGAAAAATATGAAATAAAATATAAAATATAAAATCATTTTTGCATAGCCCACATTTTATGTTTTATAATGTTTTTTTCCCCAAAATGTTATATTCAGCATTATAAATATATGGTGATTGTGCATTAAAATGTGCAGAACTGTGTACTCTGTAGAGCTCATGTGTCAAACACAAGGTCTTATTTTAATTTTCCATTATTAGGCCATTTCACCCTGAGATGCACTACAGTCTCCATCATGCACATAGTGTGCAGTCTGACCCCCAACAACAATCTACGGGCCAGCAGTTACACAAACAGAAAAGATGCCCGGTGTCTAGTTCAAGCAAATTTAGTTTAAAAAATAACTACCTAAAACAATTTATTTTTATTTAGAATAATTTTAGAATAAGTATTCAGTGCCTATTTTGCTGTTGCAGTTGCTGATTTTTTTTTAATATGGCCCTTTTAGTGGTTGAGCTCGACCCCCCTGCTGTAGAGGATGTGTTCACTTATTTTCACTTCAACAAAACATTCAATCGGGGCGCCTAAACTTCCATAACTTTGCATAAAGTCCCGATTTTTCGGTGTATAGTTTGCCCACACTTTGCTGTTATTTCAGCTTTCAGTCTTTTCAAGAGACTTGCTCAGTTTTTCAAAGCACCTCCAAAGTTCAGTCTTAGAAGTTGGTTGCGTTTTCTGATTTTTCACAATCGCAAATACAAATGTAGACTCTTTGGTCCATAAATTTGCACATCTCAGATGTCCAGTTTCAGTGTTTTCAGTATAAACACCTGTGGATGTTTTCAGATCTGAAGCAGCTTGATTTTCTCCTCTCTCTCAAAGATGAAAGTGCTGTTTATCTGATGGGGGCAGTTTTGGTGGTCTACTAAATGAAATCAAATCAAATCACGTTTATTGTCACATCACATTTACACAGGTGCAAAGATTGAAATGAAAATCTATACACATATACATAATATGCACGTTAGTATACAGCAGTGTTGCAGTGTTGCACCATTCCAATATACAGTTTTTACAGTAATATGACTTTTGAAATAAAAGCTGTGATATGTACAGCTGCACACTTTCCAATTATGTAATATGTGAGTCTGAGGTAGATGGATTATCTCATATCTAAAATGAATACCTTGCATTTAATGGCCATTCTGACTTATATACAGTACTCGAAATGCATGTGAACTGTTTTGTTTACTTTTTTGCAAATAAAGTCATCAATTATGCCTTCAAAAGATTTGCCTTGCAGTATCATCATTGACAAATTACGTTAAAAAATTGCATACCTACAGAGCCTCCTGTACCACGAAGGCCCTAGGCGACTACTTATGGTGCTTACAGCAAGAAACAGCCCGACAGTCACAAAAGCGAGCTGAGTTCCTGCACATATTATGGCCACATACAAACAGGCGCACAGACGCTTTACATGAAAGGTGCTCTCATGGTATTTGAGTGAAAGGGTTGAGGGCTAAGCAGTGACTGAGCCTCTCCATTGAGCGGGGCCAGACTGAAGAGGCGCTCAGAGCACCCGGTTTAGCTAACCTCCAAGGCCACAGCGGGGAGGGGGGCCTCTGGAGAGCCTCTCTGCTGTCAAAAGGGGGGAAAAGCCGTCCAGCTTTAAAGACGTCCCCAGGCCTTTTGATCAGTTCACAGGTTACAGTCGGAAACTGAGGCCTTTTTTCATGCAAATGGCCGCTCATCAAAAGCAGCGCCGAAAAACATCTCTTTTCTGCTGGACGGTAATGGGGCTCGTTCTCGTTTTGGGAAATCGCACAGCCGAGGGCCGAGTAAAGAGTTCCACTCAGGGTGCTGAAAAGCGGCCTGTGTACAGGTGTGGAGTACTGCAGTAGGCCAAACACGCTAGCGGGGGCTAGAGTCCTCCAATTAAAGCGATAGTTCACCAGAAAATGGACCACAAATGTAGACGGTCAGCCAAAACATGTTTGGTGAAACTAAAGTTTGTTGTTTCTTTAGTTTTGTGCAGGGGACATGAGGCTATGTAGGTAATTAGTGATACAAGATTTTACCTCAGCAATTAGCATTGTGCTAAATGGACGCCAAAATCACACATACGTCACACATACAGACTCAAAAACGTCACATCTACAGGCTCAGAAAGCAGGCCTTCCTCAATGTTTAGGTCTCATATGCAAAATCAACATTATACTGATGAAGCTATGATGATAATGGCAGATAATTCACTCACAGCCTCAATCCAGTTTTGACTGAGCTTTTAATGCGCTTGCAATTATTTTTTATTATATAAAATTATCAGATTCATTCAGATTCATTCTGCTCATTGCATAACCAGTGTTACAAAATCTTCCACATGTTGCATGTAATTACACATCTCCACCAGAGAGGTCTCCAAATCGCAAAAACAGAAATAGTGTAGCTTTAATTAAGGTCAAATACACTTCTGTGCTTTCTGACACTATGATATACTGCTGTCTATACTAAACAGTAGTAGTTGCCATCTCAAAGCCTGACTTTTGTCTGTACCATTGTCAATTTTTATAGATGAACATGTTAAAACATATTTAGTTTGAGGTACATGGTTTGAGGCAAATGTGTTAGTTTGTTGATGCTAATTACTACAAGCTTTCATTCCATCTTAGCCACATTAGCCTCGTAGCTTCAGTGCAAAACTACAGAAGCAAACTTCAGACGCTAAGTATATTTTAGTGGCCAATTATATTTGAAGAGGGATTCAGTTTTCTCCAATCAATCACTTAATAAGATGACCCTGGGTCCACATTTCGTATTTAAGAAAGCAGTTTGTTTCTACGACTTAACAACCACGTAAACGATTGGCTCCAACAAATTTCTCTGACCAATTGCAGACACAGGGGTCCGAGGTCCCCAGCCTCTACTCTCTGAACGCTTTGCTCATTCCTGCTCCCAATTTTATCACTCATAAGATGGAAGAGAAACTCATAAAGGAGTAAACTTCTGGTTAATATTCTAAACAAAACGGCGATAAAAAAAGTTGTGTGCAAAAGTTTTGGTCAGATTATATGTGTAGTTGATCTGTGAATATAAGTTAGCACCTCCTCTACCGAGAACACTTCTGCACATTTTAATGCACAATTACTGTTTATTTGTTACAGAATTTGGCTGGTGCAAAAGTATTGGCACCTTTTCTTCTGTCTTTCTAACATGTTAAATAGAAACTGTGCTCTAAAATTTGCAGAAAATTTTTAAAATATTTAAGTATGTTCCCTGTAGAGAACGTGGGGTGGCATTAGTGACTTATAGCCTCCTAATGTAAATGTACATTTAGAGTACAGATTATTAAGGATAGAATTCACCCCTTTCATGATGTCATGTTCTGGACAACACAGGACCAGTGTGTCCACCAAGGCTATTTTTGTGGATCAGGACACCAAACAGCAATAACATCCTGAAAGGCAACATCATTTAAAAATATGTAGAAGCTTTTGCAACTGAACCAGTAAGGTGATTGTAGTAATAGCACTTAGATATGAAATAAAGGGCCATATTTTATGTTTTTCTTACACCTTTATTTTTTTCTTTATTTTATCAGTTATAATGTATTTGTGGTTTTATGTATCAAAATTCTTACATATGGTCACTTTCTAACCTCTCCTTATTGCTTAGACTTAAACAGCCTGCTTTTCTTACTGTGCATTTAAGAATGTGTTGTCATTGGCTGCCTTATATTGTGTTTCATTCTAAAAGACGTCCAGGCTGAAACACTCCTTATAACTTCAGTGTGAATGGGCGGGGCTAAACTGTTGTAGGCCTGTGGGTATAAATGTAAACGTGTTGTTTCTGTGACATCATGAAAAGAATTCAACACAGGCTGTTTTTGTGGTCTAGTTTTCATATATGGACTGTACGGGGAATGAATGTTATGTTTTTGAAACTTTAACAATGTTTACAATTCTATATAAAACTTTTTTATTTGAAATAAACAGCCTTGTAATGTGAGTTAATTGCTTATTACAATACTGGTGAGGTCATTGTTCAAATGCACCAATGTACATTTCCAACAAGTTAGTCGTAAAAAAACAGCAGCATTTCCGAATCTGAATTTTTCAGTTCTAGTAGTTTGTTGAGTTCAGTCTCTCTCTGTGAATGGAGAACAGGGGTTAAGTTGTACTGGGCCCATTCTGGAGAAGGTATTGAGGGCGGTGTGGGTTCGCCCGGCTCTTCCGAAGCGTTTAATTACCATCCCCGTCTGAGAGAGTGTGCTGATGGAGATTGCGGAGAGGAAGAGGAGGGGCCGAAACGAAAACTCCAGTCAAGGTCATGTTCTGCGACAATGGCGCCGCTAATCCCTCCCCTGCTCGGCCACGATTTGACCCGCACCCCGCCGCTCTGAAGGAGAGGAACCGGGGTTTGTGTTGGAAGTGGGTGAGGGGGAGTTGGAGGGGGGTACGGGGCGAGCCTCCTCTTCCTCACCCCCGCGCATTAGGCTTCAGAGAGCGGCCGGATAATCTACCAATTAGCAGCAATTGTGGCGCAGGGTTTTAATGTGGGGTTTCTGTATTTTTTAAAGACCGTTTAATTTTCCCTCTCTCTCTGGCACAATCACGATTGTCGCCGCTCTCTCCAGCCCTTCTCATTTAAAATAAAAGAGTCGGGGGCTTAATTTGGCATTAAGTGGGGTGGGGGGGGTGGGGAGGGGGCGTAGAATATGCACTGCCAGCAGAGCGATTGTCAGTCCGAGACAGCGAGAAAGAAGCCGAGAGAAAGACTGAAAGGAGAAAATCATTTTAAAAGGGGGGCTAGTGTGAAGGACTTGTTCGAACAGGCCCAAAGCTCGCCAGTGTAGCATGGCAGCACAGGATTCAGTATTGTGCTCAGATAACATGCCGTCCCACCGTCCACCCGGCCCCCAGTAGGCCAGTGGTTCGCTGAGTGAGGATTAGCACATGCTATTACATTAGCCTAATAACGGGATAAGAGCAACTTATCCACATATTGTCCGAGAACACAAAGCTACAGTAGACCGGTGCTGCCCCAGCCGAGCAACAGAACTCTAGCATGTCATGCTAACAAAAGTGGCAAAGCCTTATTGTCTCGTATCACTGCAGATGACCACGCTTAGCTTACTAGCTAGCTAATGCTAGTTTACTGTTGGGCCTTTAATTCTGTGCTTTTAAATTTGAAATGTTTGCGCTCTCCAGCTTTCCAGACTCACACTTACTCATTTAAGCCAAAAAAACAGGTGGAGTGTAGACTCACCTTCTGCTCATACCACTTCATAAGGGAAGGCGTTCATCTCTGGAGTTTTGAAATCAGCCCTTTTCCGCCAAGGCTTATAGCAGCAGTTTCTACAGACAGCTCTTAGCTAACACTTCCATGATTACAGGCACTAAAATTACAATCATTAGTCGACTGCATGGGGATTTCCACAGGGGAAACCTAGCTGACTGTGAATGCCGCCTTCTAATTTTGAATTGAATGTTGAGCACACTGTACATTTACGAAAAACGTAGGTGAAAGCAATTTCTGTAAAGCCAAGAGGCACGGCATGAGTGTCCTGCACTACTGACAGAAGCATTCTTTTGTTTATTAGTTACTGACCTGTTTGTTGGTGTACGTAAGTCAAAAATTATGCATTTTTGGGAATCTTTCAGTTTTCTCTCCTGAGAATATTTCACCATTCCTTTGTAGCGTCCATATTTTTAGGTTAAATTTAAAATGTCCATGCAAAGATGATGACAGTACTTACTAACTGCACGTATATCACACAATATGCTGTTGAAAACATCTACTGTATTTGGATTTATAAAGAGTGCATCATTTCTTTTCTTACAAAAACTTTAAATAAGCCAATGCTGACTGAGCTGCATGCAAACAGAGCTTTAAATGCACACAAACTATTGCATGAACTATTTTGTTGACCCTTTGCACATTAATTACAACTTCATAAGAAGTCGATGTCCTGCTATGGAACAAGCGAACAATGGCCCTCATTTCAATATCTTAATGGGAAAAGAAACCATCTTTGAATGCTGCAGCATAAGAACAGATTCCATTTGCTATACTTCCTTTGAAGTCGACTGTCCAGACCGAGTAGGCCCGAGGCCACCTTCAGCAAGTTCCTCCACCCGTTCACATAGCTAGCAGCTTTCAGGCAGCTCCCAACTCTTTCCCAGGCTCTCAGCAGCCACTCTATAACACTCCATAATCAGTGCTGGGTTTGCATTTTGTTCATGTATCCCAAAACCAGCATAACCATGAAAAGCAAGTATGGCTTTAGAGCGAGTTCAGATCATAACAACACATTGCTTTTCAGTAACCATGTAGCTTTTGGGAACCCAAACCAAGAATTCTTGCTGGAAAATGATCTAAATCACTAAAACTAAAACTGAGCATTCCTCTAGCCCTTCTACTAAAACACGGTTTGGTTTTGGTTCTTGCTCATATCCTGCAGGACTGGAATCATCTATCTAGTGCTATGTTTGTCTCAGGTGGGGCCAAAGGTAGCCAAAAGGCCAGTAATTAGTTGCCATCTCTGCTTGCCTTTATAGTGCTAATTTGGGGTCAGGCTGTAGGGCGCAAAGGCCTTGACCACAGCTGGCTCATTCCGTGACTCTACGCTGGCCGTGAATATCCTGTTGGGTCAAAAACAATCTGCAGGCTGTTCCCCTGACCTTGCCCTTGGGCCACGTTGGCCACGGCAGCTGCCCCGTGGCATGTGGGGGACGACGCTACAGAATTCCTGGGACCCCCGTACCCTTTACCCACAAGGCCTTCCTGCAGGTGCACAATGGCTGGTGGGGTGGAGGGAAAGTTCGGGGTGTCTCTCAGAGGGGCCGCTCCCACCTCCCCCATGTTTGTTTACCTCCCAGTGAAAACAGTGAGGGGCTCAGGCTCATCTTCTCCTCCAATCTCCTCGATCTGCACTGGGCTCTGCAAACAACACTCTGATCCCCTTCCCTATGGCTAACTTCTTCCTGCAGGGTTCATCTCCAGGTCTTGACTTCAATAATGCTGCAGAGAAGCGGTGCATGCTTGGGTGAAGGCTTAGTGCACCGGCTAGTGGAACTCGATTTAATGTTGTTCAAAAATTGCACTTGCATGAACTTGTTGCAAGGTACGCATGGTCATGTTCTCTCGGTGGTTCTGCTGTGATCACACCTCTTGGCTGAGAATTTGGTCAAGACAAGGGACATATTCTTCTCTGTGGAGCTTCCACTGAGAGCCATTCTTCTCTTCATTTAGTTTGGATAAACAGTGCCAACCTGGAGTCCACCTGCTTTGGGGCTCTTGAGAAATTGACTTTTCCTGAAAAGTTCCTCGACCCTTGACCTCCGGGGTGCAGGAAAGGGGCACGGAGCGACGATGCCCTCCTGTGTGGCCAGCCGCCATTTAACCCCCTAATTGTTACAAGGCAGCTTCTGGCACTCTAATACTTTGCTTCCGGAAATCGTTCTTAAACAATCAAATAAACGCACATGCACGGAATTCGCCATGCCTTTGGGCCTGGGATGACATGAGCCAGCCGTGTGTGGTAATGTGGCTCAAACTAGGAGCTTCTCAGTGGCCAAAAGTTAAGTCTCAAAAGTGCAACACTTCTGATTATGCTGTCAGTAGCTATGAACAGAAGCTTATGACTGCAGACTTGCTCAATATTTAGACGAATACCAGTGGGATTATGCGGCATTTGAATAGTACGGTCTCAAGATAGTTCCTCGTGACTGTGCACACTTGAACGGACTCTCTTGTTGATGTTGATCATTTAGTATTACATTTTACTTGACTACTTAGAATAGTATAAGTTTGAGTGGTAGAAATAATTGGTAAGTGAACCAATCATGCAATTTTAATTTAAAAATGTCAACATTTTGATGTAATGTTCCTCAGTTTTTCAGAAAGGAAAAGCCCGAAACATTTGACCACTGCTTAAACGACACATCTATTACCTTAAGTGACATATGACTACATATAATCTACTGTGGATAAATGATGACATAGCCAATATAGCAAATATCTCATTTGTTGACATTAGAATTTCTTTCCACTGTTTAGGAAAAGCCGAACATTTTCTATACAACAAAAGAAGAGTTACTTTTAGACGTACAACTAACAGTGTTGGACGCAACAAGTCAGGCCTTAATAGACGTATTAATTCTCATGTTTATGTTGAAGGTCACCATTTCTTCTAGCATTCACAGGAATTTTAAGCAGGCTGGAAGGAAGCCGTAGATCAGGAGCTGGAGATGGGGCGTCTGTCCCGATGATTTGCGGATGCATTATTAGCGTATGGTGCGAGCTCCCCTGGAGGACCTCGTCCTTGTTTTTCTTTTTTTTTTCCTTCCCCGTCCTTGTTTTCCTTTTCTCTTCTTTTACCACTGTGGTTTGTCGTAGAATTAGGTTTCCTGCGATATATCACTTTACCACCAAAACGTTATTGCACAAATACTGAACGCGGATACATTTCGGTGATGGATTTCTCTAAATACAGGCCATATAAGGAAGAGCGCTAAAGTGTTTTCCCTCTAAAGTGTGTGCGCTGTCTGGATCTACGGTGGGATCTGCTCTTGTATTAAGACACGGGGATGAGATTTTTGAGTCATGTATTAGAATAGTATGTGTTTTTTGGTAATGCTAGAGTTGCCATTACCGGGGATAGAGGAAGATAGAGGGTCTGTCCAGCAGCAGGGGCAGTAAATGTTTACTGTATAATTCACCCTGCACATTATAGCCTATTTGGCATCCTATATGGCTGGCTGCACTTAATTTTTTTTTCTTCCACGCTTTTTTTCCCCCCTTCCGCAGCCTGTACTTTCACAGCAGTGGCCTCCGACGCGCCACTTTGAGCCTTTTTAAGTTAGATAGGAGCCCGGGCCTGAGTGCTTACCGGGATCACAGGGAAGAAGACAGCGGTCAGACAGAGCAAAACCAAGCGGTCAGTCTACGATCACTCGACCTCGCTGACCAGGACTCCTGCCAGAGGAGGAGGTAAAATTATATTTCAGTCCCTTTGCTGTGTTTCTACCTCTCGTTCTCACTCCCTTTCTCTTTCTCTCTCTCTCTCTCTTATTCCACTCTCTCCAACCTGGCTCCACCAACCCTCTCTCTGCTCCCGACCTTAAACTCAGGTGTTATTTTTCAAGGGGGGGGTCTCTGAAGGCTTAGCGATTGGTGATGCAATGAAACAACAGACAGATTCCGAGCAAGCCTTCAGCAGAGGCAAATTGGGTGGGGAGAAAGTTCTAAAGAGCCTCCAAGGTCAGCCGGTGTGGGAACCGACGCCGCGGCCCAGAAAAAAAGGAAGCAGAGAACAGTATCAAAGGCTGCTGTTTTCATGGAGGCCACATTCAAACCTGGGCTTCCACTTCTTTTAGCTGACGCTATCATGTGTCCCCTCAGTGCTGATGGAGCCTCAGTAATGTATATGAGACATAAATGGAGTTTGAAAAGTGTTTATGACTGTGGACCACCACACGCCCTCCTCAATAGGATTTAGAATATGGAAATTAAAATGTATGTAAGGAAAAAGTCCTTTTGCAATTTATAGTTGTATGCAAAGTTTAAACACTCCTGGTCGAATTACATGTTAAGAAAATAGGTTAACACATTTAGATATGTAGTTTTCCTGTAAATTTTACTGCACAATTTCAGTTTTTTAGTTAAAAACATACAATAAACAGTGCGCTATAACTTTTGCTATTTAAGTTTAACATATTGGAGAAAAAATAAATGTTAGTAAATGCTAAATTCAGCAAATAAACAGTAATTGTGCGTTAACATGTGTTCACTGCAGAGGATGTTTTAACATATTTTCACTTATAAAATCAATAAAATCATTTGACCAGGGGTGCCAACCTTTTGCACACAACTGTATAATTACATGACACATTGACCCATAGCATTTTTACATTTGGTGAAAGTTATGCCTACATTTGATGCCATTATTTAATACAATGTTATGCTTGATTGCGTTATTAATAACCACAAGCTTAAAAAACAGCTTGTACCCGTATGAATCTGCCTCCAATTTGAGCCAAATTACAGTTAATTCAGGAATTTGTTGGCAAAGCAAACTATATTCCAAACAACAAAAGTCTCTTTGTGTGCTGTTGTTTTAATGTGATGTTAATCTAGTGTAATGTAATCTAATGCTTAAGTTATTTCTTAATTGAGGTAAAATTACAGCTTTTATATCTAACACTGGTTTCCAACCTGTATGTTTTTATATGCTGCTCAGCAATTTTATAATACTATATAACAATATATAATACAGTCTGAAAAATAAATAGAATAATAGTACTTAATTACAGTGTTTTTACTACCTATTTCATTTCATCTGCTTGTTAATGTTTAGATCTTTGTCTTTTAAATGTCCTTGTAATGTCTACCTAAAGAATGCAGTGCTGACCAGCAGCTACAGATGCCCACAGGCTTCACACTCGCTTAATTTCCTCTCTCTGCCATTCTTTTTTATTGTTGAAAGAATAAATATATTTAAAATAAAGGTGATGATACAATTATATATAAATCCAAGGTATCTGCAGTGTAAATATTAAATGGTAATAATAATGTAATAAATGTAGATGTTAGAAAAGTTCTGTTTCTGATGTAGAAAGTGTCCTGCTTTGGCAGTGCAAGCAAAAAGCATACGTGTGTGTGGGTGTGTGTGTGTGTGTGTGTGTGTGTGTGTGTGTGTGTGTGAGAGAGAAAGAGATTTGGGTTTTAAAGCACATCTTCTACTTTGTTCTACAAGCTTCATTCATTTTTATTTGTAAAGAAACTTCTAGTGTAAACACTTTTAATTGTAAAATACAATCTTTTTAACTATTTAAATGAACTAATGAACTCACTCCTCAGAGCCCATCCTTAACTCTTTAATGAGCCAAAACCTGACCAAACTTTTATTGTACGATTCTGTAACTTAAGTATAAATATTACTAAATAATTACCCTTATGATGTCATAAGCTTATAAAGCTTTCACATTCATATAAAAGACTTTCTACTGTAGAGAAATCTATCATTCATTGCAGAGATTCAAAATCGCAAAATTTTCCAAATACCAATTGAAATACTGTTTGTATTGTACGGTATTTTTAACAGTTCAAATCACATTTTACACATATACCAAGTGTGAAGTCTATTTTACAGCAGCACAAAGTACAGTAAAGTGCACAACAAGAGCAAAAGTATTGCCGTACGCTATTATACAAATGCATAAACAGAAGAAATGAAGATATATAATGAAATGTACTAAAACAACCATAAAATATAATGTGCAGTACAAAAATAAGTAGCAAAATCACATAAATATTATGCAGATGACAATGCAGTGGTGCATGTCATGTCCAGTGAATGAACTGAGTGATTAAACACTGTAAATAATAACATATGGTAATAGTTGTATATGCATGGGTGTGTAAACATGTGGCAGTGCAATATGTATAGATGTACAAACAAAATACATATATATATACAGTTGTATGTAAAAGCTTAAGCACCCCTGGTCAAATTATTATTTTGTTGATACTGTAAAAAAATCTCATATGGCTTGTGCAAAAGTTATGGCACATTATATTTATATTTTATTTTTTTTTCCTATATGTTAAAAAGTTTCCTTATGTTAAAAAGAAATTGTGCTTTAAATTTGGCAGAAAAATGCCAAATTTATGTTAGAATTTAGCAAAATTTTCAACCTAAAGACTCCACACTATTCCTACTGCTCGGATTCAAGCAATTTTGTGACAATGACCATGTTAGGATCTTTGTACAGAAAGATCTGATATGGAGTCTCCTTTGACACTCATGCTCAGACGACTCTCCAGTGTTTTAATCTGCTCATCAGAAACTTTCGCACTAACTTGTGGAGTCTATACCAGCTCAGGCGCACACTGTCACTGAACCAAAATGGGGAGAAATTCTGCTCGTAAATATTTCAAAAGATTCTACTTTTTTACTCCAACTGTTAAGCCGATGATATAATTTGTAAAGAAAAGCTGTTCAGTCAGAAAAAAATGCAAAACAGGAACATTTTGCAAGCAGTCTCAAGACTTTTGGAGGACGCTGTTGAACATACATATATAAAAGCACTAATGTCAGGTCTTAAGAACAGAAGAACTGCAGTTTTGGCCTTTACGACGTACAGCGCTAGAGTGAATTCTCTGGCTGAATAATGCCATAAATATGTCTTGTGTGAGGTGGGATTTGGCCCGGCAGGTGCTGCGCTCTAAAGCAGCTGGGGGTCCCTCTAGTCCTGCAGCGCCTGCCCTGCCGGAGGTCAACCAGATTAGCTCAGGAAAGGTAGACGGAGGCTGTGGATGGCGCTCCGGCCCGGAGACTCCCCTGTGATTTAAATGCAGCGGCTGCCATTAAAGGCAGTGTGTTATTTACCCATCGTGAGCTAGTCTATTACATCGCCGTCCCGAGGAAGGCTCCCCGGGCCCGGCACAGGGTCCCGCTCTGTTTACCCTGCACTGCAGCATGCTGATTGGGCGATTTGGGGAAGATATGACATTCCGGCAGTGCCAGGACGAGGCGACGGGTCACCCCTCCGAGCTCGTCAGCAGGCATTCATTATTCGGACGATTCGGGGGAGGGGGGGCAAGAAAGCAGAGGAAAGGTCGAGTAAGTGATGAGGGTGGCAGAGGTGGATTTAAAGAGCAGGAGGCTGGATGGGATGGGATGGGGG